>NC_080378.1:18698924-18916356 GCF_014773155.1 Arachis stenosperma
ACTTGGTGCACGAAATTACAATCACACTTTTGCAATTCCGCACAACTAACCAGCAAGTGCACTGGGTCGTCCAAGTAATACCTTACGTGAGTAAGGGTCGATCCCATGGAGATTGTCGGCTTGAAGCAAGCTATGGTTATCTTGTAACTCTTAGTCAGGATATCAATAATTTGTGAACAGTAAAAGAACATGAAATAAATACTTGTTTTGCAGTAAAGGTGAACAGGTTGAGGTTTTGGAGATGCTCTATCTTCTGAATCTCTGCTTTCCTACTGTCTTCTTCTTCATGCACGCAAGGCTCCTTCCATGGCAAACTGTATGTAGGGTTTTACCGTTATCAATGGCTACCTCCCATCTTCTCAGTGAAAATGTTCAACGCACTCTGTCACAGCACGGCTAATCATCTGTTGGTTCTCAATCAGGTTGGAATAGAATCCAGTGATTCTTTTGCGTCTGTCACTAACGCCCAGCCCTCAGGAGTTTGAAGCTCATCACAGTCATTCAATCCTTGAATCCTACTCAGAATACCACAGACAAGGTTTAGACCTTCCGGATTCTCTTGAATGCCGCCATCAATTCTAGCTTATACCACGAAGATTCTGAGTAAGGAATCCAAGAGATATTCACTCAGTCTAAGGTAGAACAGAGGTGGTTGTCAGGCACACGTTCATAAGTGAGAATGATGATGATTGTCACGGATCATCACATTCATCAAGTTGAGGAACAAGTGATATCTTAGAATAGAAGCAAGCGTGATTGAATGAAAAACAGTAGTAATTGCATTAATCCATCAAGACACAGCAGAGCTCCTCACCCCCAACCATGGGGTTTAGAGACTCATGCCGTAAAAGGTACAATATGAAACGTGTAAAGTGTCATGAGGTCAAGATACAATAGCAAAAAGTCCTATTTGTAGTGAACTAGTGACCTAGGGTTACAAGAATGAGTAAATGACGTAAAAATCCACTTCCGGAGTCCACTTGGTGTGTGCTTGGGCTGAGCATTAAAGCTTTCATGTGTAGAGACTTTTCCTGGAGTTAAACGCCAGCTTTTGTGCCAGTTTGGGCGTTTAACTCCAATTTTTGTGCCAGTTCCGGCGTTAAACGCTGGGAATTCTGAAGCTGATTTGCAATGCCGATTTGGGCCATCAAATCTCGGGCAAAGTATGGACTATTATACATTGCTGGAAAGCCCAGAATGTCTACTTTCCAACTCAATTGAGAGCACGCCAATTGGGTTTCTGTAGCTCCAGAAAATCCACTTTGAGTGCAGGGAGGTCAGAATCCAATAGCATTTGCAGTCCTTTTTCAGCCTCTGAATCAGATTTTTGCTCAGGTCCCTCAATTTCAGCCAGAAATTATCTGAAATCACAGAAAAACACACAAACTCATAGTAAAGCCCATAAAAGTGAATTTTAAATAAAAACTAATAAAAACATGCTAAAAACTAACTAAAATGTATTAAAAACATACTAAAAACAGTGCCAAAAAGCGTATAAATTATCCGCTCATCAGTAGTTGTGTGGAGGTTTGGAATGCTTGGTTTGGTGCAAGAACATGGAAACATTTTTGGAAAATAGAGCACCAACCCGCGCGTGCGTGCGCCTCAAGCATTTTCGACCATCCACGCGGGCGCGCCATGTGCGCGGACGCATGGATTGAAAAATCTCACCCCTCCATACATTGACCCGAGAGTTGTGCCTACACTGCACCAGCACCATGCCTGAAGCACAAACCACCCGCGCGTGTGCGCACCTGTCGCATACGCGTCCTTGACGCTAATTGCACAATGCACGTGCACGCACGCTATGCGCGCGCGCCGACAGCGCCATCTGCCCTCCTGGTACAAAAATCAAAGAGTTGTGCCATATTTATGCCTATTCTGTGCTCGCATTGACGTGCAGGCGCACTTGGTGCGTCCACGCCGGTCGCCAACTTGGTCAGGCACGCGTCCGTGCCGGTAAAAAAAAAAAGAAGAAAAGAGTTTCTTTTTCCCTCTTCCGTTTTCTTTTGTTCATCGCATTCGTATACTTCTATTCTTTACATTTCAATTTAGTTTCTATAGCCTGTTTTCAATTTTTTTCTAAGTCTCTTCTTTCAATAATGGTGTTGAATTTTCTTACTCAATTGTTGAGAATTTCTTGGTTAATCTTGGTGCTTCTTGACTTGTTTGATATTGTTGGGTGATGAAACTTTTAAATCAATGCTTAATCTTGTGTGATCCTTGTATTCTTTGTGCATCGATATGAACTTACATGTTTTTCATGACCCACTCTTTCTAGTTGAACTTGATGCTTTTGAATGCTCTTCATGCTTTGACTCTACTCTTGCATCAAGTGTTAATTGATATGCCCTTTGCCTATATTGCTCTCTCACTTACATGTTGTAGCTACCATGTAGTGAGAACCCTATTCTTATTTGGCATTAGCCCCGCCTATATTTTACTTGCTTTCATATCTTTGTTATAGGCTTAATTTTATTTCTTCTTCTTTCCTTTTAGGTTGGCCACCAAGAAGGAAAGGAATAGAAAAGCTTCTAATGGGGCAACAAACAAGTTCACCAGTACAACCTTTTGAAGGAACTCATCAATTGTAGCAACCCATCCACCTTGCTCTTCCTTGCAAGCTGGTGCACGAAATTGCAATCACACTTTTGCAACTCCGCACAACTAACCAGCAAGTGCACTGGGTCGTCCAAGTAATACCTTGCGTGAGCAAGGGTCGATCCCACGGAGATTGTCGGCTTGAAGCAAGCTATGGTTATCTTGTAAATCTTAGTCAGGATATCAGAAATTATCAGGATTGATTGTGAAAAGCAAAAGAACATGAAATGATTACTTGTTTTGCAGTAATGGAGAATAGGTTGAGGTTTTGGAGATGCTCTGTCTTCTGAATCTCTGCTTTCCTACTGTCTTCTTCTTCAAGTACGCAAGGCTCCTTCCATGGCAAGCTGTATGTAGGGTTTCATCGTTGTCAATGGCTACCTCCCATCCTCTCAGTGAAAATGTTCCTATGCTCTGTCACAGCACGGCTAATCATCTGTCGGTTCTCGATCAGGCCGGAATAGAATCCAGTGATTCTTTTGCGTATGTCACTAACGCCCCGCCTTCAGGAGTTTGAAGCTCGTCACAGTCATCCAATGATTGAATCCTACTCAGAATACCACAGACAAGGTTTAGACCTTCCGGATTCTCTTGAATGCCGCCATCAGTTCTAGCTTATACCACGAAGATTCCGGTTAAAGAATCCAAGAGATAACTACTTAATCTAAGGTAGAACGGAGGTGGTTGTCAGGCACGCGTTCATAATTGAGAATGATGATGATTGTCACGGATCATCACATTCATCCGGGTTAAGAACAAGTATTATCTTAGAATGGAAGCAAGCATGATTGAATGAGAAACAGTAGTAATTGCATTAATCCATCAAGACACAGCAGAGCTCCTCACCCCCAACCATGGGGTTTAGAGACTCATGCCGTGGAAGATACACAAAGAAACGTGTAAAGTGTCATGAGGTACAGATACAATGTCCAAAGATCCTATTAATAGTAAACTAGTAACCTAGTGTATACAGAAATGAGTAAATGACGTAAAAATCCACTTCTGGGTTCACTTGGTGTGTGCTTGGGCTAAGCAATGAAGCATTTTCGTGTAGAGACCTTTTCTGGAGTTAAACGCCAGCTTTCATGCCAGTTTGGGCGTTTAACTCCAAGTTTTATGCCAGTTCCAGCGTTAAACGCTGGAAATTCTGAGGCCGAATTGCTACGCCGGTTTGGGCCATCAAATCTTGGACAAAGTATGGACTATCATATATTGCTGGAAAGCCCAGGATGTCTACTTTCCAACGCCGTTGAGAGCGCACCAATTGGGCTTCTGTAGCTCCAGAAAATCCACTTCGAGTGCAGGGAGGTCAGAATCCAACAGCATCTGCAGTCCTTTTCAGTCTCTGAATCAGATTTTTGCTCAGAACCCTCAATTTCAGCCAGAAAATACCTGAAATCACAGAAAAACACACAAACTCATAGTAAAGTCTAGAAAAGTGAATTTTAACTAAAAACTAATAAAAAATATACTAAAAACTAACTAGATCATACTAAAAACATACTAAAAACAATGCCAAAAAGCGTATAAATTATCCGCTCATCACAACACCAAACTTAAATTGTTGCTTGTCCCCAAGCAACTGAAAATCAAAATAGGATAAAAAGAAGAGAATATACTATAGACTCCAAAATATCAAGGAAACTCAGCTCCAATTAGATGAGCGGGACTAGTAGCTTTTTGCCTCCGAACAGTTTTGGCATCTCACTCTCTCCTTTGAAGTTCAGAATGATTGGCATCTATAAGAACTCATAATTCAGATAGTGTTATTGATTCTCCTAGTTGAGTATAATGATTCTTGAACATAGCTAGTGTATGAGTCTTGGCTGTGGCCCAAAACACTCTGTCTTCCAGTATTACCACCGGATACATACATGCCACAGACACATAATTGGGTGAACCTTTTCAGATTGTGACCCAGCTTTGCTAGAGTCCCCAATTAGAGGTGTCCAGGGTTCTTAAGCACACTCTTTTTGCCTTGGATCACAACTTTATTTCTTTCTTTTTCTTTCTCTTTTTTTTCGAAATTTTTTTTGTGTGTATCCACTGCTTTTTCTTGCTTCAAGAATCATTCTGATGATTTTTTTAGATCCTCAATAACAGTTCTCTTTTCCCTCATTCTTTCAAGAGCCAACAATTTTAACATTCTCAAAACAACAAATTCAAGAGACATATGCACTGTTCAAGCATTCATTCAGAAAGTAAAAAGTATTGTCACCACATCAAACTAATTCAACTAGTTTCAATGATAAATTTTAAAATCCTGTACTTCTTGTTCTTTTGTGATTAAAGCATTTTTCATTTAAGAGAGGTGATAGATTCATAGGACATTCATATCTTTAAGGCATAAAATTTCAATTTTATTAATTATGAATTAAGAACAAGACTCAAAGATAGATATAAGATGAGACTAAAAAAAATAGAAAACAAAACAAAAGAGAAAAAAAAACGCAAAAAATTAGGCTCCTAATGATAGAGGTTTTCACAGAGTTAGGACTCAACAACCTTGATTTTGAGAAGTGGTTGCTCCTTCAACTTGAGAGGAGAACTTTTGGCGTTTCATCTCTTGGAGTTCACGCCCCTGCTTCTCTTGTTCCTTAAGCAATTTGCAGAGCATGCAGTTCTGATTCTGCTGTTCTTCCTTCAGTTGCTCCATAGTCTCTTGCAATTTGGTGATAGATGCTTCTAGGCTGGTCCAGTAGTCAATTCTTGGGAATTCAGGGAGGAATTCCTGCGCCCTCCTCTTGATAGAGTTGTCTTGCAATTGGTTTGAGATCTCCTCTCTTGAGTTGGTTTGGGACACCCTTTGAATTGGTTATCCACTTAGTTCCAGGGAGGCATATGTCCTCTAGAACTTGATCCAACCCTTTATCTGCTCTCACCATCCTCCTATTAAAGGATTCAGGATCATCTTACAGTTGAGGTAGTTTGAAGATTTCTCTTATTTTGTCCAGATGGAAGTACATAACATTCCCTCTGACCATGGTTCTGTAGGTATGGTAAGCAGTTCTAGTCATTTTCTGCTTATCTGTTAGCCACAGATTTGAGTAGAATTCCTGAACCATGTTCCTTCCAACCTTTATTTGAGGATTGGTTAGAACTTCCCATCCTCTGTTTCGAATTTGCTCTTGGATCCCCGGATACTCATCTTCTTTCAGATCAAATTTTACTTCCGGGATCACTGACCTCAGACCCATTATTTTGTGGTAATGGTCTTCATGTTCTTTGGTTAAGAACTTCTCTTGATTCCAAAGATTCTTTGGATTATTCTCTTTCTTTCCTCTTAAATTGGTTTGTTTTCCCTTAGGAGCCATGATCTTGATGAATCTTGGCTTAGTGATCACGGAAAAGCACACCAAACTTAGAGGTTTGCTTGTCCTCAAGCAAAAGAAAGGAAAGAAGAGAGAGAGAGAGGAAGAGGAAATTCGAATGGTGTGGTGGAATGAGGGGGGCCAAACGTGTATTTATAAGGTGGGGAGGGGAGATTTCGAAAAAAAAGAAAAATTTGAAAGGAGATTTGAGAAGATATGGAAAGAAATTGAGAGAAGGGTGAGTTTTTTTTGAACAAAATTTGGGAATGATTTGAGAGATTTGAAGAATGATTTTAGATTTTTGAAAATTTGAATGTGAATGATGAGAGATTGAAATGTGTTTTTGTAGAAAAATATGGGTAAGAAAAGGAAAGTTTGAAAAAATTTGATTTGAAAACAAGATTGTGGTCCCCCCACCTTTCTGGCGTTAAACGCCCAGAATGGCACCCATTCTGGCATTTAACGCCCATTTGATGCCCCTTTTGGGCGTTTAACGCCCAGCCAGGTGCCTTGGCTGGCGTTAAACGCCAGAATTCCTTTATCACTGGGCGTTTTTCTAAACGCCCAGGATGCTGCACACCTGGCGTTAAAAGCCCAGAATGGTGCCCATTCTGGCGTTTAACGCCCAAAATGGCACCATTCCTGGCGTTAAACGCCCAGAATGGTACCCATTCTGGCGTTTAACGCCCAAAATGCCCTTTACTGGCGTTTTTTTGCCAGTAAGCTCTTTTTCTCTGCTTTTTGAGCTGAATCCTTCTGTAACTCTGTGAATTCCTTCATTTTTGGTACTTGCCTCTGTAAGAACAAATCATATAACCTCCTAATGACTGGGTTGCCTCCCAGCAAGCGCTTCTTTACTGTCTTTAGCTGGACCTTCACTGAGAATCACTCAAGTCTCAGTTTTGAGCATTCCTGCTCAAAATTGCCTTCAAAATAATGCTTGATTCTCTGTCCATTAACAATGAACTTTTTGTCAGAATCAGTATCCTGAAGCTAAACATATCCATATGGTGACACTCCTGTAATCACATACGGACCCCTCTACCGGGATTTGAGTTTTCCTGGAAACAGTCTGAGCCTAGAGTTGAAGAGCAGAACTTTTTGTCCTGGCTCAAAGACTCTGGTTGACAACTTCTTGTCATGCCATTTCTTTGCCTTTTCCTTATAAATTTTTGCATTTTCAAAGGCATTGAGTCTGAACTCCTCTAGCTCATTTAGCTGGAGCAATCTTTTTTCACCAGCTAACTGAGCATCCATGTTCAGGAATCTGGTTGCCCAGTAGGCTTTATGTTCCAGTTCCACGGGCAGATGACAGGCCTTCCCATACACCAGTTGGTATGGAGAGGTTCCTATAGGAGTCTTGAATGCTGTTCTGTATGCCCACAGAGCATCATCCAAGCTCTTTGCCCAATCCTTTCTTCGGGCTATCACAGTCCGTTCCAGGATTCTTTTTAGCTCTCTGTTAGAGACTTCAGCTTGCCCATTTGTCTGTGGATGATACGGAGTTGCCACTTTGTGACTAATTCCATATCTAACCATAGCAGAGTGTAGCTGTCTATTGCAGAAATGAGTGCCCCCGTCACTGATTAGTACTCTGGGAACACCAAACCTGCTGAAGATATGTTTCTGGAGGAATTTCAGCACGGTCTTGGTATCATTAGTGGGTGTAGCAATTGCTTCTACCCACTTAAATACATAGTCCACTACCACCAGAATGTAAGTGTTTGAGTATGATGGTGGGAATGGCCCCATGAAGTCAATTCCCCATACATCAAACAATTCTATCTCTAATATCCCTTGTTGAGGCATGGCATATCCGTGAGGCAAGTTACCAGCTCTTTGGCAACTGTCACAGTTACGCACAAACTCTCGGGAATCTTTATAGAGAGTAGGCCAGTAGAAGCCACATTGGAGGACTTTAGTGGCTGTTCGCTCACTTCCAAAATGTCCTCCATACTGTGATCCATGGCAATGCCATAGGATCCTTTGTGCTTCTTCTCTGGGTACACATCTGCGGATCACTCCGTCAGCACATCTCTTAAAGAGATATGGTTCATCCCAGAGGTAGTACTTGGCATCTGAAATTAATTTCTTTCTTTGCACACTGCTGTACTCCTGGGGTATGAACCTTACAGCTTTATAATTTGCAATATCTGCAAACCATGGAGCTTCCTGAATGGCAAAGAGTTGCTCATCTGGGAAAGTCTCAGAGATCTCAGTAGAAGGGAGGGACGCCCCAGCTACTGGTTCTATTCGGGACAAATGATCAGCTACTTGGTTCTCTGTCCCTTTTCTGTCTCTTATTTCTATATCAAACTCTTGCAGAAGCAACACCCATCTGATAAGCCTGGGTTTTGAATCCTGCTTTGTGAGTAAGTATTTAAGAGCAGCATGGTCAGTGTACACAACTACTTTGGATCCCACTAGATAGGATCTAAACTTGTCAATGGCATAGACCACTGCAAGTAACTCTTTTTCTGTGGTTGTGTAATTCTTCTGTGCGTCATTTAGAACACGGCTGGCATAATAAATGACGTGCAGAAGCTTGTTATGCCTCTGTCCCAACACTGCACCAATGGCATGGTCACTGGCATCACACATTAGTTCAAATGGCAATGTCCAATCTGGTGCAGAGATGACTGGTGCTGTGACTAGCTTAGCTTTCAGGGTCTCAAACGCCTGCAGACACTGTGTGTCAAACACAAATGGTGTGTCAGCAGCTAGCAGGTTACTCAAAGGTTTTGCAATTTTTGAAAAATCCTTTATAAACCTTCTGTAGAATCCTGCATGCCCCAGAAAGCTTCTGATTGCCTTAACATTGGCAGGTGGTGGTAATTTTTCAATTACCTCTACCTTTGCCTTATCCACCTCTATTCCCTTGCTTGAAATTTTGTGCCCAAGGACAATTCCTTCAGTCACCATAAAGTGACATTTCTCCCAGTTTAAAACCAGGTTAGTCTCTTGGCACCTTTTCAGGACAAGTGCTAGGTGATTAAGACAGGAGCTGAATGAGTCTCCATATATTGAAAAGTCATCCATGAAGACTTTCAGAAATTTCTCTACCATATCTGAGAAGATAGAGAGCATGCACCTTTGAAAGGTTGCAGGTGCATTGCACAGACCAAAAGGCATCCTCCTGTAGGCAAACACGCCAGAAGGGCAAGTGAATGCTGTTTTCTCTTGGTCCTGGGGATCTACTGCAATTTAGTTGTAGCCTGAATAGCCATCCAAAAAGCAGTAATAGTCATGACCAGCTAGTCTTTCTAGCATTTGGTCTATGAATGGTAAAGGAAAATGATCCTTTCTGGTGGCTGTATTGAGCCTTCTGTAGTCAATACACATACGCCACCCTGTGACTGTTCTTGTAGGAACCAGTTCATTTTTTTCATTATGAACCACTGTCATGCCTCCCTTTTTGGGAACAACCTGGACAGGGCTCACCCAGGGGCTATCAGAAATAGGATAAATAATCCCAGCCTCTAGTAATTTAGTGACCTCTTTCTGCACCACCTCCTTCATGGCTGGATTTAGCCTCCTTTGTGGTTGGACCACTGGTTTGGCATTATCCTCCAACAGGATCTTGTGCATGCATCTAGCTAGGCTAATACCCTTAAGATCACTTATGGACCACCCAAGAGCTGTCTTGTGTGTCCTTAGCACTTGAATTAGTGCTTCCTCTTCCTGTGAATTTAAAGCAGAGCTTATAATTACTGGAAAAGTTTCATCCCCTCCCAGAAATGCATATTTCAGGGATGATGGTAGTGGTTTGAGTTCAGGTTTGGGAGGCTTATCCTCCTCCCGAGGAATTTTCAAAAATTCCTTTGCTTCCTCTAGTTCTTCTTGATCAGGTTGAGCATCTTTGAAGATGTCCTCAAGCTCTGATTCTAGGCTTTCAGTCATATTGATCTCTTCTACTAGAGAGTCAATAATGTCAGCGCCCATGCAGTCATTTGGTGTGTCTGGATGCTGCATAGCTTTTACAGCATTCAACTTGAACTCATCCTCATTGACTCTCAAGGTTACTTCCCCTTTTTGTACATCAATGAGAGTTCGTCCAGTTGCTAGGAAAGGTCTTCCTAGAATGAGAGTTGCACTTTTGTGCTCCTCCATTTCCAGCACCACAAAGTCAGTTGGAAAGGCGAATGGCCCAACCTTGACAATCATATCCTCTATTATGCCTGATGGATATTTAATGGAGCCATCAGCAAGTTGGAGGCATATCCGGGTTGGTTTGACTTCTCCAGTCAACCCAAGCTTTCTGATAGTGGATGCAGGTATTAGATTGATGCTTGCTCCAAGATCACATAGGGCTGTCTTAGTGCAAGCACCTTCTAATGTGCATGGTATCATAAAGCTTCCTGGATCTTGAAGCTTTTCTGGTAAGCTCTTTAATATGACTGCACTGCATTCTTCAGTGAGAAAAACCTTTTCAGTTTCTCTCCAATCCTTCTTATGACTTAAGATCTCTTTCATGAACTTAGCATAAGAAGGTATTTGCTCAAGTGCCTCTGCAAACAGAATCTTTATTTCAAGAGTCCTTAGATAGTCTGCAAAGCGGGCAAATTGCTTATCCTGCTCCGCTTGGTGGAGTTTCTGAGGATAAGGCATCTTGGCTTTATAGTCTTCAACCTTGGATGCTGCAGGTTTATTCCTTACAGAAGTGGTTGAAGAAGCCTTGTTAGAGGGGTTACTGTCAGCACTCTCAAGTGTCTAATCTTTCCTTGGCGTCTAAACGCCAGGATTGGGTGGAAAATGGGCGCTTAACGCCAACTTTTCCCCCTTTTCTGGCGTTTGAACGCCAGAACTGGGCAAGGAATGGGCGTTTAACGCCAGCTTTCCTTCCCTTTCTGGCGTTTGAACGCCAATGACATTCCTCTCTGGGCTCTTACTGTCCTTAGAGGGATTTTGAACAGTGGGTTGATTATCCTCTGTCAATTGTTCCTTGTTTGGCTTTCTGCTCTTTTGAGCAGTGGTATTTAGTGTCTTCCCACTCCTCAATTGAACTGCTTGACATTCCTCTGTTATCTGTTTAGATATTTGCTGTTTTTCTTGATTCAACTGTAGTTCTATGCTCTTGTTAGCAACTTTAGTTTCATGGAGCATCTCTTTAAAGTCTACTAACTGTTCTGTCATCAGGAGCAATTGTTGATTAAGCTCAATTATCTGTTCTTGAGGATTAGGGTCAGTGACTACTGCCATGACTTCCTCTTTTGGAGAGAACTCATTGCTAGAGTACAAATATTGGTTTCTAGCAACAGTGTCTATAAGCTCTTGAGCTTCTTCAATTGTCTTCCTCATGTGTATAGATCCACCAGCTGAGTGGTCTAAAGACATATGAGCTTTTTCTGTAAGCCCATAGTAGAAAATGTCTAACTGTACCCACTCTGAAAACATTTCAGAGGGACATTTCCTTAGCATACCTCTATACCTCTCCCAGGCATTGTAAAGGGATTCATTATCCTTTTGTTTAAAGCCTTGGATGTCCAGCCTTAGCTGTGTCATCCTCTTTGGAGGGTAAAAATGATTCAGGAATTTGTCTGACAACTGTTTCCATGTCTTTATGCTTGCTGTAGGTTGGTTATTCAACCACCTTTTAGCTTGATCTTTCACAGCAAATGGAAACAGTAATAGTCTGTAGACATCCTGATCCACCTCTTTATCTTGTACTGTGTCAGCAATTTGTAAGAACTGTGCCAGAAACTCGGTAGGTTCTTCCTGTGGAAGACCGGAATACTGGCAATTTTGCTGCACTATGATAATGAGTTGAGGATTTAGCTCAAAGCTGCTTGCTTTGATGGGAGGTGTACAGATGCTACTCCCATATGCAGCTGTAATGGGGTTAGCATATGACCCCAGAGTCCTTTTGGACTGATCAATCCCACTTAGGTCCATAATGGATAAAGGGAAATGATATGGATTGCAAATAGATAAATTTTGTTTTTTTTTTAATTAACGAAAAAAATAAAATAAAACAAAAGAAAATTAAAGTAAAAATTCGAAAATCAAAAAGAGAATAAGATCAAAGCAAATTGAGAACTGAATCAATTAGTTAATTAAAAAGGTTTTGAAAATAGCAATTAAAAAGATATGATTGAAAAATTTTTATGAAAAAGATTTGATTTTTGAAAAGAGGAAAGAGAAAAACACAAAAAGACACCAAACTTGAAATTTTTAGAAAATCAAACACTAATTTTCGAAAATCCTTAAGGGAAAAACACAAAGAGGACACCAAACTTAGAATTTTTATGGATCAAAAAGGGACTAAGGACATGCAAAATCGAAAATTAAAAGAAAAATAAAAGCATGCAATTGACACCAAACTTAAAATATGAAACTAGACTCAACTAAAAGACTCTAAACCAACAAAAATAAAACAGTCCTAATCTAAGCAACAAGATAAGCCGTCAGTTGTCCAAACTCGAATAATCCCCGGCAACGGCGCCAAAAACTTGGTGCACGAAATTGCAATCACACTTTTGCAACTCCGCACAACTAACCAGCAAGTGCACTGGGTCGTCCAAGTAATACCTTGCGTGAGCAAGGGTCGATCCCACGGAGATTGTCAGCTTGAAGCAAGCTATGGTTATCTTGTAAATCTTAGTCAGGATATCAGAAATTATCAGGATTGATTGTGAAAAGCAAAAGAACATGAAATGATTACTTGTTTTGCAGTAATGGAGAATAGGTTGAGGTTTTGGAGATGCTCTGTCTTCTGAATCTCTGCTTTCCTACTGTCTTCTTCTTCAAGCACGCAAGGCTCCTTTCATGGCAAGCTGTATGTAGGGTTTCACCGTTGTCAATGGCTACCTCCCATCCTCTCAGTGAAAATATTCCTATGCTCTGTCACAGCACGGCTAATCATCTGTCGGTTCTCGATCAGGCCGGAATAGAATCCAGTGATTCTTTTGCGTCTGTCACTAATGCCCCGCCTTCAGGAGTTTGAAGCTCGTCACAGTCATCCAATCATTGAATCCTACTCAGAATACCACAGACAAGGTTTAGACCTCCCGGATTCTCTTGAATGCCGCCATCAGTTCTAGCTTATACCACGAAGATTCCGGTTAAAGAATCCAAGAGATAACTACTTAATCTAAGGTAGAACGGAGGTGGTTGTCAGGCACGCGTTCATAATTGAGAATGATGATGATTGTCACGGATCATCACATTCATCCGGGTTAAGAACAAGTATTATCTTAGAATGGAAGCAAGCATGATTGAATGAGAAACAATAGTAATTGCATTAATCCATCAAGACACAGCAGAGCTCCTCACCCCCAACCATGGGGTTTAGAGACTCATGCCGTGGAAGATACACAAAGAAACGTGTAAAGTGTCATGAGGTACAGATACAATGTCTAAAGATCCTATTAATAGTAAACTAGTAACCTAGGGTATACAGAAATGAGTAAATGACGTAAAAATCCACTTCTGAGTCCACTTGGTGTGTGCTTGGGCTGAGCAATGAAGCATTTTCGTGTAGAGACCTTTTCTGGAGTTAAACGCCAGCTTTCATGCCAGTTTGGGCGTTTAACTCCAAGTTTTATGCCAGTTCCAGCGTTAAACGCTGGAAATTCTGAGGCCGAATTGCTATGCCGGTTTGAGCCATCAAATCTTGGGCAAAGTATGGACTATCATATATTTCTGGAAAGCCCAGGATGTCTACTTTCCAACGCCGTTGAGAGCGCGCCAATTGGGCTTCTGTAGCTCCAGAAAATCCACTTTGAGTGCAGGGAGGTCAGAATCCAACAGCATCTGCAGTCCTTTTCAGTCTCTGAATCAGATTTTTGCTCAGAACCCTCAATTTCAGCCAGAAAATACCTGAAATCACAGAAAAACACACAAACTCATAGTAAAGTCCAGAAAAGTGAATTTTAACTAAAAACTAATAAAAAATATACTAAAAACTAACTAGATCATACTAAAAACATACTAAAAACAATGCCAAAAAGCGTATAAATTATCCGCTCATCACAAGCACCGAGGACGGTGCAAATTTCTAAGTGTGGGGAGGTCGTCTGACCGACCTCCATGGGTAACAACTTCCTTTTTCAACACCAATTCTTGATTCCCTTTGTTAGTTAATTGTTGCATTGCATGATAGGTTACATGATAGTTAGAATTTGTACATATTTTTACCACTTTCTTTTTATGTTAGGACTACTTGGTTAGGGTGATGATTTCTTTTCCAAGAAACTGTTTTCAGGGCACCCTACCAATTTGAAAAATTTTTTGTTGAACTTGCTTGAAGAATTTATTTTGGAACATGGTTTTTGAGCTAAGAACACAAACATGTGAGTTTTGAGCTCAATTGTGTGGTTACATCATATAACCACTTATTTTCATTCTTGTGTGCATTGTTCTCTTTCTATGATTGTAATCTTTGATTTGTTTGATTCTTTATGTCCATTATTCCATGTATACATGCATTTATATGATTGAAGCCATCATTTTATTTAGCTCACTTACCCAAATAGCCTACCTTTCATCAACCATTTTTAGCCAAATTTGAGCCTATTTAATCCCTTTTGTTCTTAATGTTAGCACATCACTACCCCTGAGTGAAAAACAATAAATGTCCTTAATTTGGATCTTTGATTAGCTTAGGCTAGTGAGGGTGTGTATCATTTGGGTATGGGAAACTTGGGACATTGGTTGAGGTAAAAATGTGTTTTTATATTTTTGTTGAAAATTTTTGGGAATTAGGGTACATGCTTATGCATTAAATATGTAAAACCATATGCATTGATATGTTTGTATATGCTTTAAAAAAAATGAAAAAGAAAAAGGACATATATATATATATATATATATATATATATAATATATAGAAAAAGAAAAAAAGAGAAAAAGAAATAAAAAGGGGACAAAAATGCCCCAAAGTAAAGTTCAATAAAAATCAATGCATATGGAATGTGAATTAAAAAGAATGCATGAGTATGTGAAAAAAGTGGGAATCATGGGTAGCTAAGTCGTGTATTAGAATTGTACAGGTTGTTATATGTGTTAGGTGAGAGCTTAGGCTAATCAAAGATGCAAATCTCAAGCTCACTCGACCATATACATCTCTACCTTTACCCTAGCCCCATTACAACCAATGAATAAGTCCTCATGATGAATGTATGCATGCATTGAATAATTGTTGATTGTTAGATGAAAAATAAATCTTGGAAAGCATGAGTAGAAGAGAATTGAGTGATCGACCCTATACGCTAGAGCGATTAGAGTGGATACACTTCCGGTGAGGGTTCGATGCTCAATTCCTTGTTCCCGGCTTTCATGAGCTTTCTTCTTGCAAGTCTGTTTGAACTTCATTTTGTTATTTGAATTGGTAGAGTTTGTGAGTCGCCATATGACCTTTGCCCTACTTGCTTATATGTGCTCTTGGAGATTGATTTGCTTTCAACCAAGTAGGTAGAATCATATTGCATTTAGTTGCATTCATATAGATAGGTGCATATAGTTTCTTTGCATTGAATAAATGTTCAAACCCTTTTCTTGTCCTTTTTTATTCTTAGCATGAGGACATGCTTGGCTTAAGTGTGGGGAGATTTGATAAACCCCGATTTTGTGGTTTATCTTGTGCTTATTTTGGGGGATTTTATCATATTTTCTCACATTTATTCAATGAAATAGCATGATTTTGCAATTCTCCCTTGATTTGTGCTTAAATGTGAAAACATGCTTTTTAAGCCCTAAAATAGGTGATTTTAATCCACTTTAATTCCATTCGATGCCTTGATATGTTTGTTGAGTGATTTCAGGTTCATAAGGCAAGTATTGGATGGAAGAAGTGAGGAGAAAAGCATGCAAAGTGGGAGAACTCATGAAGAAATGAAGGAACCGTAAAGCTGTCAAGCCTGACCTCCGCGCACTCAAACGACCATAACTTGAGCTACAGAGGTCCAAATGAGGCGGTTCCATTTGTGTTGGAAAGCTAACATTTTGGGCTTCAAAATGATATAAATTTTTCTATATGTTGCTTCGCGTATAGGGGCGCGCACGCGCCATATACGCGTGTGCACCGATGGAGCACGTGGATTACTTTAGTGAAATCGTGGCTAGCGAATTTGCAGCTCATTTTGGGCCCAATCCAACTCATTTCTGATGCTATTGAACCCAAGGATTGAAGGGAAATGAACCAAGTAGTCATAGTTTAGTTTTCATAATGTTTTAGGTTAGAATTCTAGAGAGAGAGAGGCTCTCTCTTCTCTCTAGATTTTATGGTAGTTTTAGTTAATTCTTCTTGGATCCAAGTTATAATTCTTGTTTTAATTTAGTTCTTCCTTTTAATTTCTTGTTGTTACATCTCTATTCTTCTAGTTTTACTTGTCATTTCCTTTATCTTGTCCTCTCTTATGTTGATGAACAATTGTTGAATCTTAATTTTCTTTAATGCAATTTTATGTTTGATGTTTTTTTATTGTTGATTTGAGTTGAGATCTTACTTTCCTTGCTATTGGTAGTTGGTAGATTTTACTAATTCTTGCACATTTATTATGCTTTCCATTTGTACCCACCAAGTGTTTGACAAAATGCTTGGTTGGGCTTTAGAGTAGATTTTGAGCATTCTTGGCTTGGAAAGAGTAATTAGGCAATCTTGAGTCATAAAAAACCCAACTCATGTTGGTGATCTAGAGTTGTCAACTAATATTGTTTCCATTGACGCTAATCTTTTGCTAATTTAATTAGTAAGTTGATTAGGACTTTTGGATTGAGATTAGCTAGTCTTATTAGACGTTCTCTCATGGAAGATAATATGATACCTTCTTCCAATGTTGGAGATGACGTAATGAGATAAATTCTTGTTTATCATTGAGATATGATTGATTATCTTGTTTGACTTTCTCCCCATTTTGTTGGAGTTGACTAGATAAGATGAATTAATCATTGTATGACTAGGATAGAAAGTCTATGATCTCAAACCTTGCCATGAATGTCTCTCTTTATTACTTGCTTTCTTTAATTGCTTGTTTGATTTACTCTTCTTGTCATTTACTTTTCTTGCCAATATCAATCAAAACCCCTCTTTACATCCTTCATAGCCAATAATCATACGCTTCATTGCAATTCCTTGTGAGACGACCCGAAGTTTATATACTTCGGTTAATTTTCATTGGGGTTTATTACATGTGACAACCAAAATTTTTTATTGAAAGAATTATTGATTGGTTTAGAAACTATACTTTACAACGAGACCCCATTAGATAAATTCCAAACCGTCAAGAACTCGTTCATCATACAGCAAGAACATAAAAGGAACAAAAAAAAATGAAATCAATTAATGAAGCAAATTCATATATACCTAAGTCTGAGGCTCCATTGAAACTCTGGAAGTAGAGCACCACAGCGCTGGCGACAATGCTGACTCGCTGAGACCCATGCCACCACTCTGAGGCTGAAGACGAATGACACGAAGAGAGAAGAGAGATACTGAAAATGAATGAGACAATGAGGTACTGGGCTGAGGAGATACAGAAAAATATCACAGCTTCTTTCCACCATTTTTTAATTGCTTTAAGTTCTTAATTGAAAAATTCTATGCAATTGACAAATCCAGGAACTCATTGATCAAACCCTAAATCAACTTCCAAACATAAATCACACTATTAACTCTACATTGACAAGTAAAAATATGATTTTTCTTTTCATAACATCAAAAAATCAAGTTAGAAGTGAAGCACAACGTTGAGAGAGGAAACCTGAATTATAGCTCCAGTTGAACAGAGCAGAGCTTCAGGCGGCGGCGGCGGTGAAGAAGGACGCAGTCACGGTGGCAGAGGATGGAGAAAAATGTGGACTTAGGGTTGTATGGAGTGCGCACGAAGAAAAGCAAAAACGAAAGGATTTTGTGGTAAATGTAAAAATATAATAATTACTATTAAATCCCCATATGAGACATATTTATAAATTATTATTTGTGCACATCAAAAAACTCAAAAGAGTTGAGCTTATTATAGACAGACCCATACACAAGTGGTAACATTTCACTAATTTTTTATTAAAATAACATGATATCTAATACTAATATCATTTCAAATATGATATCCAATATAAGTTTTAATTTTAAATTATTTCAATTACTGTTAACTCACAATGAAATAGAAAAGAAGGGTAAAAAAAGATGAGGAACATGATATTCTTTTGTTTGGATGTTTAATAGCTTTTATGATTAAAAAGAATGACAATGTATGAGTTTTTTTTCTCTCTCCTTAATTCTCCTAAATTGGAGAGAAAAAAAGGATAAACTACTAAAATGGTACTCGAAAGATTGTTAAACGTGAAAGACAAAATAGTGAAAGCACCGACATAACTCCCGAAAGATTTTAAAATTTGACAAAAATACCCAAATGTAAAAGCATGACGTCATGATGAATGAAAAACATTAATATATCAATCAAAAAAGTTTTGGTGATGGGATAGAGAGCTCCAATAGCGTTTCCTCATTTTCTTCTAATCCAAAACCTTTCTCATAACTGTTCATTCATCATCAACCATGAAAGCTTCAATGACTTCCATCCTTTTCTTCCAATGCAAAATCCTTTCCGTATCTTTGCAAGACTGTCTTGCTCAATGGAATCCATAATTGCTTGCTCCTTCAAGAAAAGGTCTTCCATGAGATCGGTGAATCCTTATTGTTGTAGTTAGTGAAAGTGGAAGTGGCGCCATTATTGTTGTTGTTGTTCGTGTAGATGTAGTCTTTTTGTGGATTTTGTAGTTGAAGAAGATGAATCAGTGGTGTTTGGGTGAGACTTGAAGGTACAATTCGAGAAAAGAGTTCTTGAAGAGAAGGGCATACCATTTTTTGTATATAGAACAAGCTCAGAAAAAAGCAAGAAAAGGAAAGAAGGCGAGGATGTGATCCATGAGCCTCTGAGGAAGCTTGCTCCATATTCTGTTGCTCATCCATGGTGTGATGTTGAAGGTGCTTGTTGTTGCTACGGTGGTGGTGATGGTGAAGGTGTAAAAGAAAGGATGGGGATGGTGATGGTGACTGATGCCAAGGCATCTTAGCCTAGTTTCACTAGTCTTTTTCCTTTGTTTTTAATAGATTTTATACACTTTCTTGAGTTACAAGTAAGCCATTTGGGTAGAGATTCATGTGTATTTGGATTCAATCAACCATAAGTAAATTGATGCATTTTTATGAGGTTTTGTGCTATAATTGCTTATATGTCAAGGATGATAATAAGTCTCATGATTTTAGCATAGCTTTGATGCATTTGTTGATTGATGACAGGTGACCAAAAGGCTTGGAGAAAGGTTGAAGAAAGGGGATGGCAGAAGGCAGCAAAACCACCCTGGGGGAAGCTCAAGTTTGTGCCAATGTTTGCCTCAAACTTGAGGTCAAACGTTGGCTTAAGAAAAAACCCAGAAGATGCCAAAGTTTGCGCCAACGTTTGCCTCAAACTTGAGGTCAAACGTTGGCTCAAAAACTAACCCTGGAGGAGCCAACGTTCACGCCAACGTTTGCCTCAAACTTGAGGTCAAACGTTGGCACAATTACTACACCAGGGGAGGCCAACATTCACACCAACGTTTGCCTCAAACTTGAGGTCAAACGTTGGCACAATTACTACCCTGAGGGGGGGGGGGCAACGTTCACGTCAACGTTTGCCTCAAACTTGAGGTCAAACGTTGGCTTCAAAATGTTCTTGGAGGGAGCACGTTTGAGCTCACGTTTGACCTCAAATGTGAACTCAAACGTGAGTGACAGAAAAGCACCATTCTGCATAATTTTAGCACACAAACATTTGAGTTAAAGTTGGCCTCAAACCTTGACTCAAACTTAAAGGTTCCAAAGTCCAAATTGCAAATGGATTTCTTCTCAAGTCCAAGACCAATCAACTGAGGCTATCTTCAATCCAATTTCATCAAGGCCAAGGCCCAAATTCAAGGCTTAATGATCAATAGAAGGAAGTGTATAAATAGAAGTTAGTTTGATTTAGAAAGGACGGCAATTTTTACTTTTGAATTTTTCACTTCTGTTAGGATTTTGAATTGTAATTTGGAGAGCTTTCTCTTTGAACTAGGAGAATTGGGAGGAGAATTGAGTTCTCTTCTCCTCTGGATTTTCTTGTTTTCTTTTCTGCAAAGCTTTATTTGAGTCTTGGGTGTTGAGAATTGAGGAAATTCTGTCCTAATCTCACCTTAAGATCTCTCTCTGTTTTCGTTTCACTGCACCATTTGAGAAATTGAGATTTGAATTTACTTCTTCTACTATTTGATCTTTAATTTGTTTGCAATTGATTTCTAAATTGGATCAAGGAAGGTAGTGAGATCTAGACTTAGTTTTCTAGTCTCTTGACCCCTGAGATCTGGAATTTCCTTTTAATTCATCTGTTGAATGCTTCTTCAAGCTAATTTACTTTGCTGTTTGATATCTACTTCAATTTAATTCATCTTTTACCTTCCTACTTGTTGTAATTTACTTTTCCCTGTTTAATTTCTACAATCCCAAATTTCCAATCCCTTTTATGATTCAAGCAATTTATATTTTTTGCACTTTAAGATTCAGTCATTTACATTTCTTACAATCTAAGTTTCGGCAATTTATATTACTTGCACTTTAAGATTCAGCCTCTTTACTTTCTTTGATCTTTAATTCACTGCAATTCATCCCTCTCCCTTTACAATTCATGCAATTTAGTTTCTGTCAATTACAAATCACTCAAATAAACTCTTGTTCGCTTGACTAAATCAATCATTAAACCAAAATTGCTCAATCCTTCAATCCCTGTGGGATCGTCGTCACTCACGTGAGTTATTATTACTTGATGCGACCCGGTACACTTGCCGGTGAGTTTTGTGTTGGATCATTTTCCACACATCAAGTTTTTGGCACCGTTGCCGGGGATTGATCAGATTGACAATGATTAAGTGAAGTGGAGGTCTAGATCAAGCACTTTTTCTTTTCTGTTTCTTTACTTTTCAACTAACCCACTAACTATTTGAATTTTTGCTTAAGCCAACTAAAACCTCACTTTAGCAATAGAGTGGAGTTTTCCTGGTTTTTCTGGTTTTGTGTGTTTTTTGTGTTTTGTTTGTATGTCAGGTACAAGAAGAGCTATACCTACCTTTTGTGAAGAAGACGAAAGAACCCTCAGAAGGATAAGAAGAGAAGCCAGAGGGAAGACTGTTGTTGGAGAGGAAGATTCTGAGGAGGAATATCACGAGATGGAAGGGGATCCCTCTAATTCCAATCATCCAGAAGGAGGTGTCAACAACAATCCACCACAGAGAAGGGTTTTGGCTTCCTATACATTTGTAAATCCTAGACATTGTGGGAGTAGCATTCTTACCCCAAATTTTAATGCAAACAACTTTGAACTGAAGCCACAACTCATCACTTTGGTCCAAAACAACTGCTTTTTTGGAGGAGGGCCACTTGAAGACCCAAACCAACACTTATCCACTTTCCTGAGGATATGTGATACTGTCAAATCTAATGGTGTGCATCCAGACATCTACAAGCTGTTGATATTCCCATTCTCTCTCAGAGACAAAGCTACTTAGTGGTTGGAGACATTTCCAAGAGAGAGCATCAACACTTGGGAAGATCTAGTGAGCAAGTTCCTTGCCAAATTTTACCCACCTCAGAGGATTATTAGATTGAAGACTGAAGTACAAACATTCACACAATTGAATGCTGAAACTCTATATGAAGCATGGGAGAGATACAAGGCTTTGCTCAGGAAATGCCCACCAGACATGTTCACTGAATGGGATAAGCTTCAAAACATCTATGAAGGACTCACTTTGAAGGCTCAAGAAGCACTAGATCACTCAGCTGGAGGTTCTTTATAACTCATGAAAATTGCAGAAGAGGCCCAAAACCTCATTGACATGGTGGCTAAAACCAATATTTCTTTGTTCACCAAAGGCAAGGCCAACCATCACAAAGGAAAGGAGTGATGGAGTTGGAAGGAGTGGACTCAATCCTAGCTCAAAATAAAATGATGCAGCAGCAGATTCAGCAATAATTTGAGCAAATGGCCAAGAGGATTGATAGCCTCCAAGTTGCAGTAGTAAATATAAGCAAGCCAGCAACCACATGGGGACAAGGTGAAGAAGTTTGTGAAGATCAACAGCAAGAACAAGTGAACTAAATACACAATCAAGGCTCTGGACACAATGAGGTCTATGGTGACACTTACAATCCCTCCTGGAAGAACCATCCGAACCTTTAATGAGGAGACAATCACACTCAGACTCAACAGCCATGGCAGAGGAATTCAACCCAAAACAGTTGGAAAAACAACAAACCACAATAACCAGCAGAATAACAACCAAAATACATACAGAAAACCACAAAACACTTACCCCAAGTCTAACCATCATCCATCCAATAACCAAGCACCAATCAAAACACTTACCATCAACCCTCAACATCTCACAACCAACCAATCTCACAAGACTCTCAGAGGATCACCAATCTGGAGCTCTTAATGGAGAAAATGATGAAGCACCAAGAGATGACAACAAAGAACCAGGAAGCTTTCATGAAGAATATGGAGAGGCAGATTGGACAGCTTTCCAAGCAAATTGCTATTGAGAGACCATCAAGCTCATTACCAAGCGACACTATTCCTAATCCAAAAGAGGAATGCAAAGCTATACAGCTAAAGAGTGGAAAAATATTGGTGGACAACAAAGAAGCAACCAAGAAAGCTATGGACATCAACAAAGAGCCAACAGAGAAAGAAGGAGCCAGCAACAAGGACATGACAACAAGCAAAAATGTTCCAGAGAAGGTCAAAAAGAAGGATAGCCAGCCACACAATTTAAGGGGAGAAAATGAGGAACAAACCCCAGGACAGCAGCAAGTAGAGAAGAGCTTTAGACCTCCACTGCCATATCCCCAAAGGTTCAACAAAGAAGCAAAGGATCAACACTTTCATAAGTTCCTTGAGACTTTCAAGAAATTGGATATCAACATTCCCTTGGCTGAGGCATTAGAGCAGATGCCTCTATATGCGAAATTTTTGAAGGAGCTTATTAACAAGAAGAGAAGTTGGCACGAGAAAGAAACTATACTGCTCATTGAAGAATGCAGGGCATTAATTCAAAAAGGACTTCCACCCAAACTTGAAGATCCTGGAAGTTTCCTTCTACCTTGTACCATCGGCAGCATGATCATCAACAAGGCAATGTGTGACTTAGGGGCTAGTATCAATCTGATGCCCTCATCTCTGGTGAGAAAACTGTGTATAGAGGAAGTAAAGCCAATACAAATGTCTCTAGAATTAGTGGATAAGTCAGTAATCTGTCCCAGGGGTGTGATTGAAAACCTTCTAGTTAAGGTGGACAAATTCATATTCCCTGCAGACTTTGTAGTCTTAGACTCAGATGAGGATGAAGGTGATTCCATCATACTTGGGAGACCATTCTTGGCCACTGCTAGGGCCATTATAGATGTAGAGCAAGGAAAGCTAACCCTCAGAATGCATGATGAAAGCATCACTCTGAATGTATTTCCAGAAACACGAACCATTGATGAAAAGAAGAATTGCATGGAAACTGACAAGGAAGACTTGCAATGGAAAGAAGGAATCAACAAGACAACCAGTAGTCACCTTCCAAAGCAAGAAATAGACAACACAGTAAGAAGAAAAGGGAATGAGACAATGCAGAGTAATGAAGGAACTCAAGAAGAAATTGAAGCATTAACCACTAAGAAGGAGAAGCCCAAAACAAAGTCCACTGTCAAAGAAAAAGGATCAACAAAAGGAAGAAAGAAAAGCAAGAAACAGACTCAAAAGGGGTGGAAGAACAAGAAGATCCCAACTGAGGGGTTCTCCAAGGGTGATAAAGTGCAGTTGATCTATCAACAGTTGGGAACAAGCCAACAAGCCAATGACTACTACACTATTTGCAAAATACTCTCACTTGATCATGCTGAAATTGAGCATGAAGGAACAAAAAGGAAGCTCACAGTGAGGGGGGACAAGCTGAGGCACTACAGTCATCAACCACCCTAATGGGGGCCAATGTCAAGTTAGTGACAATAAAAGAGCGCTTCTTAGGAGGCAACCCAAGCTGAGGTAGTTTTCTTTTCCAACCAATTCAATAAAAAGGTTAATTAGCTTTATCTGTATTGCAAGGAGCTAAGTTTGGTGTTGCACACCAAAACAATTTAAGGGAGAATGAAGAATTCTAAGTTTGGTGTTCCACCAAAATTTCAATTAAAAGCACATTCTCACTTTCTGCATAAAAAGTTGCTAGCTCCAAGCAATCAGAAAAGTTACTTAACTAATGTCCATTTTCTAGTCTTTAGTTTTATTGTCTTTAACAAAGATTGGAGGATTTCACATATAGTTATTTTGATGCATGAGAAAGGTGGCACAGAACTAAGTTTGGTGTTCACACACCAAAGTAAGTTCAAAAGCCTACAAGAAAATCCTGCACACTAACCAGTTACCTAAGGGCTTGAGAGACAAGCAACTTCTATGAACTTTGCAGGAATTCAATCACTCTCTTGGAAGGGCTACAAACCATCAGCTGAGAATAAGAAGAAGAAGCCACCAAGAGGTTGTATTGTCACTTAATTCCATCAGCATTGAACTGTTCTAATTTGGAAGTTTGAATGTAACCATCGCAACAGTAACTGTTAGTTCAGTCATTTTGCATCTTGAGTGTTCTAGTTGAAATAAGTATGCTAGCTTAAGTGTGTGCTTGTGTGTTCACTTTCACTTGATTAAATGTATGCTTTGTCCCTTGTGCCTTTTTAATTCAATAAAAGAGAAATGTTTGAATCAGGAAGTAAATATCCAATGTTGCAAAAGTGAGAATGAAAGTTAGTGGTGGTATCTTGTTGATTTAATGCATGGTTCATAAAATAAATGCTGCATAATGATATATTATTTGAAGTGTGAACTGGTTTGTTGTTATGAAGGCTTATACCATTTAGGATCCCTTGAAAATGAAATAACAGAAAGAAAAAGGAAGAGAAAAAGCCAAAAGTGGCAAAGAAAATAAACAATAAGGCTAGGCACTAATAGCTTGGACCCTAGGACACATGCCTGTGGTGTTTTTGTATTAGGATATGATTGGACAAGTAAGTTCTAAGGAGTATTTCAAAACTTGGCCACTTAGATCAACTGATTTGGGATGGCCAACTGAAAGTCCACAATAAAGAGTAACCTAGCTACAAAACACTTAGTTATCCAAAGAGATGCTGGGCATCAATGATCCTAGGAAGAAAACGGTGAGCCATGTGTCTATGGTGAAGAAATGTTGAGCAAAAATAAAGCCAAAGGCTGCTGCAACATTTGCCACCAAGCCTTCAAAAGAATAATAAGCTCTCTGAGCAAAACAACGAAGGAAAAGTTAGCAAGGGAACAAGCAAAAGTAAAGCCTTATAGCAGCAAACCAAGTGAACCTTTAAGGAAACATCTCTTATGTAATAGCAAACAATAAATGAACCACCATTGTCTGCATAAAAATCCCATGGACTGAATTCAACTATATGCTCAATAAGGATATGCACACTTCTTTGTTTCATGTCATTATCTCTTATGTTTGATGCTTGCTTGGGGACAAGCAAGATTTAAGTTTGGTGTTGTGATGTCAAGGCATCTTAGCCTAGTTTCACTAGTCTTTTTCCTTTGTTTTTAATAGATTTTATACACTTCCTTGAGTTACAAGTAAGCCATTTGGGTAGAAATTCATGTGTATTTGGATTCAATTAACCATAAGTAAATTGATGCATTTTCATGAGGTTTTGTGCTATAATTGCTTATATGTCAAGGATGATAATAAGTCTCATGATTTTAGCATAGCTTTGATGCATTTGTTGATTGATGACAGGTGACTAAAAGGCTTGGAGGAAGGTTGAAGAAAAGGGATGGCAGAAGGCAGCAAAACCACCCTGGGGGAAGCTCAAGTTTGTGCCAACGTTTGCCTCAAACTTGAGGTCAAACGTTAGCTTAAGAAAGAACCTTGGAGATGCCAAAGTTTGTGCCAACGTTTGCCTCAAACTTGAGGTCAAACATTGGCTCAAAAACTAACCCTGGAGGAGCCAACGTTCACGCTAACGTTTGCCTCAAACTTGAGGTCAAACGCTGGCACAATTACTACACCAGGGGAGGCCAACGTTCACGCCAATGTTTGCCTCAAATTTGGGGTCAAACGTTGGCACAATTACAACCCAGGGGGGCCAACGTTCACGCCAACATTTGCCTCAAACTTGAGGTCAAACGTTGGCTTCAAAATGTTCTTGAAGGGAGTTTGAGCTCACGTTTGACCTCAAACGTGAGTGACAGAAAAGCACTGTTCTGCATAATTTTAGCACACAAACGTTTGAGTTAAAGTTGGCCTCAAACATTGACTCAAACTTAAAGGCTCCAAAGTCGAAATTGCAAACGGATTTCTTCTCAAGTCCAAGACCAATCAACTGAGGCTATCTTCAATCCAATTCCATCAAGGCCAAGGCTCAAATTCAAGGCTTAATGATCAATAGAAGGAAATGTATAAATAGAAGTTAGTTTGATTTAGAAAGGACGACAATTTTTATTTTTGAATTTTTCACTTCTGTTAGAATTTTGAATTGTAATTTAGAGAGCTTTCTCTTTAAACTTGGAAAATTGGGAGGAGAATTGAGTTCTCTTCTCCTCTGGGTTTTCTTGTTTTCTTTTTTGCAAAGCTTTACTTGAGTCTTGGGTGTTGAGAATTGAGGAAATTCTGTCTCAATCTCACCTTGAGATCTCTCTCTGTTTTTGTTTCACTGCACCATTTGAGAAATTGAGATTTGAATTTACTTCTTCTACTGTTTGATCTTTAATTTTTTTGCAATTGATTTCTGAATTGGATCAAGGAAAGTAGTGAGATCTAGACTTAGTTTTCTAGTCTCTTGACCCCTGAGATCTGGAATTTTCTTTTAATTCATTTGTTGAATGCTTCTTCAAGCTGATTTACTTTGCTGTTTGAGATCTACTTCAATTTAATTCATCTTTTACCTTCCTGCTTGTTGCAATTTACTTTTCCCTGTTTAATTTCTGCAATCCTAAATTCTCAATCCCTTTTATAATTCAAGCAATTTACATTTCTTGCACTTTAAGATTCAGTCATTTACATTTCTTGCAATCTAAGTTTCGGCAATTTACATTACTTGCACTTTAAGATTCAGCCTCTTTACTTTCTTTACTCTTTAATTCACTGTAATTCATCCCTCTCCCTTTACAATTCATGCAATTTAGTTTCTGTCAATTACAAATCACTCAAATCAACTCTTGTTCACTTGACTAAATCAACCACTAAACCAAAATTGCTCAATCCTTCAATCCATGTGGGATCGACCTCACTCACGTGAGTTATTATTACTTGATGCGACCCAGTACACTTGCCGGTGAGTTTTGTGTTGGATCATTTTCCACACATCAGTGACGATAAAACCTTCCATGATTGTTTGATAAGGAAGGTAATAAGGAAGAAAAAAAGTAAAGGACGTGATTTCGAAAAATTAGGATTTAGGGTTCTCTCACTTAACACTTTCGGTAGTCAGGTCAGTATTTTCTATTCAATGTGATATCATGCTTTTATGTTGGGTATTTTTGTCAAATTCTAAAATATTTTTGGGGTTATTTTATCTTTTTGTATCTTTCATGTTCCTTTTTGTCAAGCTAAAATTTTTTGAGTATTATTTTAGTAGTTTATTCGTAAAAAATACAAATTTTGGATGACAGGTAATATTTAACAGAACATTGTTCCACCAATCCACCTTGAACATGCCATTTCTCCTTCTAAAAGTTCTTCCAAACATGATTCACTTAGTCATTCCATTCTATGCTACTTCTTTTTTTAATACTCCCAAACATAGGCTAAAGTTATGACTACATTCTGGTAAAAACTATGTTTTAAGATATTGTTTTAAGGAAATACTTGAAGTGGGCCTAAACGTGAGGTCCAGACTCCTTTGAGTTAAAATCTCTTATTTGTCCACTAGAGAGGAGGAATCTCTCAAATTTATTGTATGAATAATGGTTGGGCATACATGCAAGGGACTCTGATATTTAAATTAGCAAGAGTTCATGTAAGTTTAAGTGAATTGAGATCAAGAAATACCTGAGTTGAACAAGATATTTATAAAATGTGATGACTTAGTCACTACTTTATTTATGGATAGTGGACGATTTTCTTTTCTTGTATCTTGGGAGGTTATTCCAAGTTGTGAAGACTGAAGGGTAATGATACGCAAATAGTGTCTGAAGTAGCGGGATGACCAAGCTTTGCTTACTGCACAAATCGGGTGGAGCATGGGTTATAAACCACATTTCTCAACACAAGTCGGGTCGGTGGATTCATAGTCTTGTTGTATTGGACCTATAAGCTTATTGAGATTCCTTAGAATGACAAGATCCTTGTAGAGTCCTTGGTCATGATTTATTTGGATCAAAGTATGAACAGGTACCTATGTTATTTGCCCTTTTTTTGTACATTTTTAAGCCATTTTAAATTTACTCAAGCTTAAGAATGACAATCTAACTAGTACTTGTGGGTATCAGGTCCGTCCCTACTCAATTCAGGCAGGTTTTGAGGTTTTTGTTCGGAACAAAGGCCAGGTTCTAAACGTACCCACCGGATATATATATATACATATATATATATATGTATATATATATATATGTATATATAATATAAAATATAAAATACATATAAAGTTCATAAAAAAAATTAATTTAAAAATTAACAGAGACAGAACAAGTAGTCAGTTAGAGTACAAAATTTTATTATTCATAGTTAGTAATAAAACGGGTTTCTTGTAAGAATCGGAATTTTCACAAAAAAATGCTTAAGTAGAATAGAATAATTTTATGGCCTGGAATAAGTTCGAAATAAAAATTGTTTTTCTAAAATGTAAATGTGAGATTCGGATTCTATGGATTTTTCTGAGTGGGAAAATATTTTCTTTTGAAAATTTTCGCGTAAAAACGCGTACCGGTAGATTAGCCGGCAGTATTGGCTTAAGTTTGTCCAGCACTGCGTGAGAGAGAATAAAACAGTAGCAAATCTTAGAAAAGTATTTGAAATAGCAAACCAGACACTTAACCAAAAATGCTACGCAGTTTGGGCCTTTTTTCAGCTCCTATCACACACACAGGGGGCGCTGGTTTTTGAGGGAAGAGATGAAGAAGAAGAACACTATTCACTCTCTCTTTCTTTGAGCCATATCTTGAGCTGCTGTGCTTCGATTGAAGAGTCATTTGCAGCCACACGAAACTCTTGTCGAGCCCATCGTTTCTAGCAAAATAAAGTGGTAAGAAACTCATTCTTTCCTTCCCAGTTTCTCTGCCCTATGACATTTCAAAAATGATTCTTTGAGTTGTTGAGTTTTTTTGTGTTCTTGTTGTTTAGGTGTAATCTAGCTTGGCTAAGTAGTAGATTTTACCCCAAAACTCGTTGGGCAAGGTAAGATATCACTCTACCCTTGTGTTTAGTGGAATGTCATAAACCCTAGCTTTGATTCTTATTGTTTTTCATGTTATAGAGTGTTCTTGGTGTTGTTTGGTGTTGAGTGAAGGCTTGAAAGCTTGTGGTGAAGTGGTTTTATGCGTGGAGGGTAATCAGCCAAGGTATGGTTTCGGTTTTCTTTATGTAATATGTAATGTTTCGTGAAACTTAGGCTAGTTGACCTTAAGATAGGATTGAATGTTTAGGTGTATTTTTAATTGTGTGTGAATTTGATGTTTGAATATAAGTTGTGGGGTGATGATGATATAGAGTTTTGGGATGTAGGATATATGATATTATTGATATTGATTGTTGATTTTTAATTATTATAGAGGTTTGATGAAGGTTGTGATTTATTGTTGTTGATGATTAATGATTTTGATGGTGTGGAATTGGTGAAATTGGGACATTATTGATGGTTGAGTTGATGAATGATTAGTATGGACTTTTGTGTTGTTTTGGGTATTGTTTGGGTTGTGAGTAACTTTGCTTGAATTGAGAGTTTTGGTAAATTTGAGTTTTTAGTATTTTTGGTAAAAATGGATTTTAGGCCAACTTTGGCGGATCATATCTTGAGCTACAATTATTGAATTTGATTGAATTTTATATCAAGTTAAAGATAATTCAAAGGGCTTTATAACGGTATAGATTTTGTGGAAATCAAAATTTTGTAGAAAAAGATATGATCGTTGGAAGTTGGTGTCAAAAATCTGAAATTCTGTGATGTTGCAGAATTTGTGATTTTTGGTATGTGTGCCCACGCACATTGCTGTGCGTGTGCTCTGAACAAAGGTCATACCTTTAATTGTGCGTACACACACCCTTGTGCGCACGCACACCTTGTAAATCTTTAAAAACGTGCGTACGCACACACACAGGGAGATGCTTACAGTTGAGAGCGTTCGCACAATCTGGTGCGCACACACACCTTTCAAATTTACAAGTTGTGCGTACGCACAATATCATGTGCAACATTTGAATATCAAACAAGAGCCAGATTCATTTACCGGTCATACGTGGCTGTCCTTTATGGCAAGCAACATGTAGTTTGAATATAATGGTATTCTTTTCATTCCTATCATCCCCAGCATTATCTATTCACAACAAAAAAAAAGAGACAAATTCAAGTCTGCCATATTATGAGATCTACACAAACGGCAAAACAACCTATATAGAATTTTATCTATCACACAAGAAAGATATTTACGTAATCAGAAACAAATTAGATGACAACATAGAAATCAGACCTGGATATTCAAATAGCTTGGGATCAGCACTGATTGGTATGAGGCCTAATTTATGGGATAGAACTTCATCTTATATAAGTGATGTATTGTTTGCAATGTAAACTCTTTTAATAGCCATTGTTGGTACCTAAATTTATAACCATCATGTCAGAATTTTATAATCTCCATCAAACTATTAATGGCAAAACATAAAATTGGAGAGAAAGAAATTATAAAAGGCCAACACATCAAGGTGAAAATTGTAAAATCCGGTTAATTAATGACTAATTAACCCATAAATTAAAATATATTCTAGAAAGTGAGGAATGAGATTTTTATGGTTTAATGTGATAGAGAAAATTAAAAACGAGAATTTTGACACCAATTTTAAAGAAATTGACCCAAGATTGGGCCGAACGGGCTAAACCAGGCCAACCGGACCCATGTTGGGCCCAAGGCCCAGCCAAGCTCCCTTTTAATTAGAAGCTCAGCACTCTCTCTCCCCTTCAAAATAACACACAGGCTGCAAATACACAAAAGGAAAGGGAAAAACATAAAACCCTTGTTCCTATTCACTCCAAGCTTCAATTGATCATAACTTTTGATCCGGAGTTTCGATTGATGCACCATTTACGGCCACGCGACCACAGTGTCGAGCTCTAAAAAACCCATATGATCAATCTTGAGGTAAGCCACGTTTTCTTCTTCGAACTCCAGCCCTTAGTTTTGAGTTTCATGGACAAAAATGTTGAGATTTTGAGCTCCTTTGTGTTATAGGATCAAATTAACTTGAAGGGAAGGCTTGTTCTTACTTCCTAGATCCTTGGGTGAGGTAAGAGATCGCAAACCATAATGAAAATATTGAATTTAAGGTACTAGGTATTGAGTTATTGTGTTTGGATGTGATAATTGTGGTTTGGGTATTGTGTATGTGAATGTTGATGCTTGTTGAAACTTGTTGGTGATTTTGGGAAGCTTGGAAGTGGAGTTGAAAGTTGGAAATCTGACCTTGAAGGGTGTTGGAACGTTGAAAGTTGAGTAAAAGTGAAATTAGAAGTATTTCGGGTTGAACAGGAATCGGCCAAGGTATGGTTTCGGTTTCCTGTATCTAAAATATAATGTGGTTGTGAAAACTTAGGCTAGTGACCCATAGGATAGGAATTGAATCTGTGATGATGGTTGATTGGTTGTTGGAATGGTTGTATGATTATGTGAGTATTGGTTTTTAGAGTGTATGATTGAAGCTCTTGATTGATGATGTATGTGAGTTTTGTATAATGATGATATTTGGTATGTATAAAGGTCGAGTTAAAGCTGAAATTGTGCTTGATATGGATGATTGATCTTGTATGTTGATCATTGTGGAATTAGAGGCCTTGGTGGTGGATTTTGATGAAAATGGAAGGTTGGTATTAGATGACGTATATTGTGGATTATTGAGTTAAAATTTATGAAGTAGAGTGTTAATGTGTTGTGGGATGAATATGGAGGATGTAATGTGGTTGAAACTGAAATAGTAAGGTTTTGGTTGGTTTTAAAAATGAATTTGGAAGTACATGTTTGGAAAAATTAGGAGTTTATGAGTTTTGGTAAAAATGAAATTTTAATGAATTTCAACGGATCATATCTTGGACTATTGTTTTTGAAATTTGACGATTTTTATATCAATGGAAAAATAATTTTATAAGCTTTAAAATGGTTTCAATTTGGTGGAAATCTGAATGTTGTGGAAGGAGATATGATCGTTGGAAGTTTGTGTTAAAAATTTGAATTCTGCAACTTCTGCAGAATTTGTGATTTCCGGTTTGTGTGCGCACGCACACTCCGCGAGAATTGGGTCCTGTGCGCACGCACACGCAGAGACAGGGCTACTGGTGGCGGCGCTAGCACGCCCTGTGCGCACGTGCAACCAACGAAGGATTTCGAACTGTGCGTACGCACAGGCCTGTGCGCACACACACATGATGAGCATTCTTAATGTAAATTATTAATTAAATAGAGATATAGTTATTTACTATAATTATTATTGATTTAATTATTATTTAATTATTTAATTATTTAAAATTTTGGATTTGGATCCTCTAAAGTTTGAATTTCACTTTAGAGAGTAAAGTGTGATCTCTCACCATTGATTTTATAGGTGGGACCAATAGTAAATACGAAAGAGAAACTATTCAAGGGTAGAAGATCACACTTTACTCTCTAAAGTGAAATTCAAACTTTAGAGGATCTAAATCCTAAAATTTTATATAATTATTTATTTTTATAATAACTTGCCACTTGACAAGTTATTATTGGTGAATATGAGTCCCCAACGGTGAATTCCTGTTTGTGTCAGAAATAGGGCTTCAACTTCTTGCCCATTGGAGATTCATCACATGGGGTGTTCTCACTAACATAAGGACGCCATGATCCCTTGCAATGCATTTCAAAAAAGCGAATGAACCAGATTCAGTTACAAACAAGTACACAAGCTACTACAAAACGTAACCAGTTGTCTGCTGCAAAGAGGCAGACGATGGGAGTTTTTTTAGGAGATGTGCATCTGACCTCCAAGTCAACGGCCTCCGGCGACATCGTCGTTCGCTAGTAGGGTACCCGACGAGCGTTGCTATGGTGCCGTCTCAGGCGGTGTGGCACCAAAACAGCGGATTAGCACTGCATGCTTCCTTTCCAGATCCGCCACCCGTAGTTCCAATGCACGCCAATTTGCTGCCTCGTTTTCTTCCCACTGACGAGGGTAACCGGTGTCAGCTGTCGGGTCAGCTGCCTGAGTTCTCAGTTGGCGAACCGTGGCCCTGTGGTCCTGTTTCGTATCTCCGACCCGCATCTCCAGCCAGGGCGTCGCACTGTCCCCTCGTCGACGCCCGACTCCGTCGTATTCCGCGCTACACAGGGAGCCGTTTGCGCCACGTTCATCGCAGCCAGATTTTCACGGTGCATGCGAACTTGAGCCGTGAGTTTGACCCCCAACTCTTGATGCAGTGCGCGGAACGTGTCACTGTCCGAAGAGTTTACCTCCCTGCGCATGAGGTCGATCAGTTCCGAGACCGATAGTTCCGAGAGCTCCCTCTGATGGACTGGGATCGGTTGGTTGACTGAATCTTACGACATTGTCGGGTGTGTGTGTGGGGTTTTGGTCCGGCTGGGAAGTAAATGGTCTGTGTCGTGGTAAGTGTAGTTTGGTGGCTAGCGGAGCTAAGATTGCTATAAATTGACGGCTACCGGTAACTGGCGAGACCACGGGCACACACTACGGACATCTGCCCTTTAATAAACAAAACCTGTCATGACACGTTAATACTCGCCATATTTTGATTGTGAATTTATGTATATATCTACTTTGATTAACCTTTGGCCTTCATTAATTGATGGAAAATAAAATTTTTCCTTGATTAGATCAGCATAGAAACTGGATGAAAGGAAAAATAATGGCGTGGGGCCCACATCCAAATGTCTTTTTCAAAATAAAGGTAAAATTTCTAATATGTCCATTGTTAAAATTAAGCAGAATGAATAGTATTAATAGAATAAAAAATGATAAATTTATAAGAAATATAATTGTTTACAATGATAGTACATCCAAATTCAAAAAATATGGTCGGAAACACTTTTTTATTACAAAATAATTTAAATACATTAATATGTTATTATTTACGTATAACATAAATAAAGATATTAACGTAATTTTACATTGTTGTAATTTTCTTTATTCTCATTTTTTCTTAGGGTTCCAAACAACATAAAAAAAATTAAGGTGTTTCCTTAATTTTTTTCCCGCTTATCTTCTTTTCTTCTATTTTCGTTTCTAACATTTTATATTTTTGAATTTGATTTTTATTTTACTGTGGAGCTACTAAAAGTCTAAGATCAAGTTTTTTTTAAAATTTATTTCAAATTTACTTCGGAAATAAAAATCAAGATTCAGCTCAGATTTGCTTTAAACACGTTGATATTTTCAGTACCCAGGGCTAATAATTACGCTTGCAATCTCTTCGATGGCAGTGCCAAACCCACAAACGAGGCATCGGTTATGGTGGGCGTAAGTATTGGCGTATGTGGCATGGAACCTGATCTTTCTGCTAAGGCGTTTAATAAGGATATTGCAGTTTGATAAATGTGTTCCCTCCTAAACGTTCCTTCGTTGCGTCTGGTCTTCCATACTCACGGAGGTTCCGCTGTAACCTAGTCCCCCCCAACAATACCCATGCGTAGGATGAAAGTGGGTGCTACCTCCTCCAAAAGTAGAGTGGACAAGAAGGCCGAAAATGGGAGAAGGAAAGGGAAAGGCATCCCCCCACGCGGTTGTCCGCTGAGTCTTTTGCCCCGTAATATATGGGTGAGAATGGCCGCGAGGGTTGCGCTGGGCTTGATCCAGGATGTGTTTGACATGCAGGCAACATGCAGGCTTTTTGGAAGCAGCTCGGTCATTCGCGGTGTACAAGGTGGTCTCTATGGCGGAGCTACCCATCGCTCTCGGTGATTACTACGGCGAACATTCTGAGCGGGGTCTCCTCAATGGCTGCGTGATGAGCGGATAATTTGTACACTTTTTGGTATTGTTTTTAGTATGTTTTTAGTATGATCTAGTTAGTTTTTAGTATATTTTTATTAGTTTTTAGTTAAAATTCACTTTTCTGGACTTTACTATGAGTTTGTGTGTTTTTCTGTGATTTCAGGTATTTTCTGGCTGAAATTGAGGGATCTGAGCAAAAATCTGATCCAGAGACTCAAAAAGGACTGCAGATGCTGTTGGATTCTGACCTCCCTGCACTCGAAGTGGATTTTCTGGAGCTACAGAAGCCCAATTGGCGCGCTCTCAATAGCGTTGGAAAGTAGACATCCTGGGCTTTCCAGCAATATATAATAGTCCATACTTTGGCCAAGATTTGATGGCCCAAACCGGCGTTCAAAGTCACCTCAAGAAATTCCAGCGTTAAACGCCGGAACTGGCACCTAATTGGGAGTTAAACGCCCAAACTGGCACTAAAGCTGGCGTTTAACTCCAAGAAGAGTCTCTACACGAAAATGCTTCATTGCTCAGCCCAAGCACACACCAAGTGGGCCCGGAAGTGGATTTTTTATGTCATTTACTCATCTTTGTACACCTTAGGCTACTAGTTATCTATAAAAAAAACCTTTTGATCATGTTTTGAAGATTGAACCCTCTTTGGGAGGCTGGCCATTCGGCCATGCCTAGACCTTGTTCTTATGTATTTTCAACGGTGGAGTTTCTACACACCATAGATTAAGGTGTGGAGCTCTGCTGTACCTCGAGTATTAATGCAATTACTATTGTTCTTCCATTCAATTCCGCTTGTTCTTTATCCAAGATATCACTTGTTCTTCAACATGATGAAGGTGATGATTGACGCCCATCACCATTCTCACTCATGAACAAGGTGACTGACAACCATTCTTGTTCTACAAGCATCTGAGGCTTAGTGAATATCTCTTGGATTCCTGATTGCACGATGCATGGTTGATCGCCTGACAACCGAGTGCTCGCCTGACAAACGAGCCAACCATTCCGTGAGATCAGAGTCTTCGTGGTATAGGCAAGAACTGATGGCGGCATTCAAGAGAATCCGGAAGGTCTAACCTTGTCTGTGGTATTCTGAGTAGGATTCAGTGATTGAATGACTGTGACGTGCTTCAAACTCTAACCTGCTGGGCGTTAGTGACAGACGCAAAAGAGGGATTCTATTCCAGCAGGGGCGGGAACCAAACCGGTGATTGGCCGTACTGTGACAGAGTGCGTGAGCATTAGCTTTCACTGCGAGGATGGGAGGTAGCTGCTGACAACAGTGAAACCCTACACGAGCTTGCCATGGAAAGGAGTAAGAAGGATCGGATGAAGGCAGTAGGAAAGCAGAGAGACGGAAGGAAAGGCATCTTCATACACTTGTCTGAAGCTCTTACACCAATGATATACATAAGTATCACTATCTTTATCTTTTATGTTATTTTCGTTCATCATCATATACATTTGAATTTGCCTGACTAAGAGTTACAAGATGACCATAGCTTGCTTCAATGCTAACAATCTCCGTGGGATCGACCCTTACTCACGTAAGGTATTACTTGGACGACCCAGTGCACTTGCTGGTTAGTTGTGCGAAGTTGTGTAATGCCATGGAATTGAACCACCAAGTTTTTGGAGTTCATGACCAGGGATTATGAGAGTTGTGAAAAGTATTGTTCACAATTTCGCGCACCAAGTTTTTGGCGCCGTTGCCGGGGATTGTTCAAGTTTTGAGCAAGCTTTTGGTAACAATGCCTGGGATTGTTCTAGTTTGGACAACTGACGGTTCATCTTGTTGCTTAGATTAGTTATTTATTTTTTTTCGAAATTCTTGAAGATGAATTCTAGAGTTTCATGATGATTTGTTGAAATCTGGCTGGCTGAGAAGCCATGTCTAATCTGATTGGACCGAGGTTTCAACTTATCACCACAAGAGCTTGTTGATTTTCATCAATTTTGCTTTTGGAGCAGTGATCTGCTAAGGCTTGGCTGACCTTTGGTCATGTCTAGTGTTTTGGACCGAAGCTTTCTTTGAAAGCTTGGCTGGCTGTAAAGCCATGTCTAATTCCTGGACCGGAGTCTTAGACTAGCATTGCACTGATTCCTGGAATTCTCATTAAGAATTTTGATACCTTTTCCCACTTAATTTTCGAAAAACACAAAAAAATTATAAAACCATAAAATCCAAAAATATTTCTTGTTTGAGTCTAGAGTCTCATCTTAAGTTTGGTGTCAAATGCATGTTTTTGTTATATTTTTCGAATCCATGCATATATTTCTTTGTTTTGATCTTTGAATTCTTTTGGCTTGAGTGTTTATGTGTCTCATATAGTGTCAGTAGTACACAAACTGCTAAGTTTGGTGTCCAGCATGCATTGTTATTTGATTCTTGTTGCATTTTGATTATTAAAAATCCAAAAATATTTTTAATTTGTGTCTTTTCAAGTCAATGATACAAAGAATTGAAGATTCAGAACATACTGCAGAGGAATTATACAGAAAAAGCTGAGCATTCAAAAATGCCCAGTGAAGAAGGCAGACTGGCGTTTAAACGCCAGCCAGGGTACCTGGTTGGGCGTTTAACGCCCAAAAAGGTAGCATTTTGGGCGTTAAACGCCAGAATGTATACCATTCTGGGCGTTTAACGCCAGGATGGTGCTAGGGGGAAGATTTTGTTTTCAAATCAGTTTTTTTTCAAGTTTTCAAAGTTTTTCAAAATCAAATCTTTTTCAAATCATATCTTTTCAATCAAATGTTTTCAAAATTAATTTCTTTCCTTTTTCAAAGATACTTACTAACAATTAATGATTTGATTGAACATTTTTTGCCTTTTCTGTTGAGGAAGGTTTTATGTTTGAATCATATCTTTTCTTGTTAGGCAAGTCATCAAATTTTTTTCATATCTTTTCAAATTGTTTTCAAATCATATCTTTTAAAATTGTTTTCAAATCATATCTTCTCAATCACATCTTTTTAAAACCATAACTTTTTAATCAAATCTTTTTAATCACATCTTTTTCAAAATAAGTTTTCAATCAAATCTTTTTGATTTCTAAGTTTCAAAATCTTTTTCAAAAATCACTTGATCTCTTTTCCACTTTGAATTTTCGAAAATTATCAATCAAATTTTCAAAATGTTTTCAAAACCTTTTAATTGAATTTTCGAAAATTCTCTTCCCTCCTTCCCACATCCTTCTATTTATGGAGTACCACTCCTTCTAAATGCACAATTCGAACCTTATCTAATTAAAGTTCGAATTCTTCTTCTCCTTCTTCTTTCTATTTCTCTTTTCCTCTGACACTTCAAGGAATCTCTATACTGTGACATAGAGGATTCCACATTTTCTTTTTCTCTCCTCTTTCATATGAGCAGGAGCAGAGACAAAGGCATTCTTGTTGAAGCTGACCCTGAACCTGAGAGGACCTTGAAGCGAAAGCTAAGAGAAGCTAAAGCACAACTCTCTGTTGAGGACCTGACCGAATTCTTCAAGGAAGAAGAACCCATGGCAGCCGAAAACAACAATAATGCCAACAATGCAAGGAAGGTGCTGGGTGAATTCACTGCACCTACTCCTGATTTCTATGGGAGAAGCATCTCTATCCCTGCCATTGGAGCAAACAACTTTGAGCTTAAGCCTCAATTAGTTTCTCTAATGCAACAGAATTGCAAGTTCCATGGACTTCCAATGGAAGATCCTCATCAGTTCTTAGCTGAATTCTTGCAAATCTGTGACACAGTCAAGACTAATGGGGTTAACCCTGAGGTCTACAGACTGATGCTATTCCCTTTTGCTGTAAGAGACAGAGCTAGAATATGGTTGGATTCTCAACCTAAAGAAAGCCTGGACTCTTGGGAAAAGCTAGTCAATGCCTTCTTGGCAAAGTTCTTTCCACCACAAAGATGGAGTAAGCTTAGAGTGGAAGTCCAAACCTTCAGACAGAAGGATGGAGAATCCCTCTATGAAGCTTGGGAAAGATACAAACAATTAATCAGAAAATGTCCCTCAGACATGCTTTCTGAATGGAGCATCATAGGTATTTTCTATGATGGTCTCTCTGAACTATCCAAGATGTCTTTGGATAGCTCTGCTGGAGGATCTCTTCATCTGAAGAAGACGCCTGCAGAAGCTCAAGAATTGATTGAAATGGTTGCAAATAACCAATTCATGTACACTTCTGAAAGGAATCCTGTGAACAATGGGACTAGTCAGAAGAAAGGAGTTCTTGAGATTGACACTCTGAATGCCATATTGGCTCAGAAAAAGATATTGACTCAACAAGTCAATTTGATTTCTCAAAGTCTGTCTGGAATGCAAAATGCACCAAACAGTACTAAGGATGCTTCATCTGAGGAAGAAGCCTATGATCCTGAGAACCCTTCCATGGAAGAGGTGAATTACCTAGGAGAACCCTATGGAAACACCTATAATTCTTCATGGAGAAATCACCCAAATTTCTCATGGAAGAATCAAGAGAGACCTCAATAAGGTTTCAATAACAATAATGGTGGAAGAAATAGGTTTAGCAATGGCAAGCCTTTTCCATCATCTTCTCAGCAACAGACAGAGATTTCTAAGCAAAGTACTTCTGACTTAGCAACAATGGTCTCTGATCTAATCAAAACCACTCAAAGTTTCATGAATGAAACAAGGTCCTCCATCAGAAATTTGGAAGGACAAGTGGGACAGCTGAGCAAGAAAATTACTGAACTCCCTCCTAGCACTTTCCCAAGTAATACAGAAGAAAATCCAAAAGGAGAGTGCAAAGCCATAAACATGGCCGAATATGGAGAGGAAAGAGAGGAGGTGGACGCCACTGAAGAAGACCTCAATGGGCGTGCACCAACCTCCTCTGAGTTCCCCAATGAGGAACCATGGGAATCTGAGGCTCAAATTGAGACCATAGAGATTCCATTGGACTTACTTCTGCCTTTCATGAGCTCTGATGAGTATTCTTCCTCTGAAGAGGATGAGTATGTCACTGAAGAGCAAGTTGCTAAATACCTTGGAGCAATCATGAAACTAAATGACAAGTTATTTGGAAATGAGACTTGGGAGGATGAACCTCCCTTGCTCACCAAAGAACTGGATGACTTGTCTAGGCAGAAACTGCCTCAAAAGAGGCAGAATCCTGGGAAGTTTTCTATACCTTGTACCATAGGCACCATGACCTTCAAAAAGGCCTTGTGTGACTTAGGGTCAAGTGTAAACCTCATGCCCCTCTCTGTAATGGAGAAATTAGGGATCTTTGAGGTGCAAGCTGCAAGAATCTCATTAGAAATGGCAGACAACTCAAGAAAACAAGCTCATGGACTTGTAGAGAATGTTTTGGTGAAGATTGAAGACCATTACATCCCTACTGATTTCATAGTCCTAGAGACTGGGAAGTGCATGGATGAATCCATCATCCTTGGCAGACCTTTCCTAGCCACAGCAAAGGCTGTGATTGATGTTGATAGAGGAGAGTTGATCATTCAAGTGAATGAAGAATCCTTGATGTTTAAGGCCCAAGGACATCCCTCTATCATCATGGAGAGGAAGCATGAAGAGCTTCTCTCAAAACAGAGCCAAGCAGAGCCCCCACAGTCAAACTCTAAGTTTGGTGTTGGGAGGCCACAACCAAACTCTAAGTTTGGTGTTGAACCCCCACATTCAAACTCTAAGTTTGGTGTTGGGAGGTTCCAACACGGTTCTGAGTATTTCTGAGGCTCCATGAGAGTCCTCTGTCAAGCTACTGACATTAAAGAAGCGCTTGTTGGGAGGTAACCCAATGTTTTATAGTTAACTATTTTCTTTTGTTATTTTATCTTTTTTGTAGGTTGATGATCATAAGAAGTCACAAAAACAATGAAAAAAGCAAAAACAGAATGAAAAATAGGAAGAAAAACAGCACACCCTGGAGGAGAAGAAGCTGGCGTTCAAACGCCAGTAATGCTAGCTGTTGGGCGTTTAACGCCCAGTCTGGCACCATTCTGGGCGTTTAACGCCAGAAAGGGGCACCAGACTGGCGTTAAACGCCAGTAAAGGGCAACAACCTGGCGTTAAACGCCAGGAATGGGCACCAGCCCGGCGTTTAACGCCAGAAATAGCTCAAAACGTGATTTTGAGCAACATTTGGTGCATGGATGACTTTTCCTTGACACCACAGGATCTGTGGACCCCACAGGACCCCACCATCACTCTCTCTCCTCTTCCCCCATTCACCAATCACCTCAATACCTCTTCCCCAAAAACCCTTCACCTATCAAATCCCATCTTTCTCTTCACCACTCACATCCATCCTTCATAAATCCCCACCAACCTCACCCTTCAAATTCAAACCACTTTCCCTTCCAAACCCACCCATAATGGCCGAACCATTACTCCCCCTCTCTCCTATATATACCCTCCTTCAACCCTTCATTTTCACACAACCTAACCACCCCTTCTTTCCCTTCTTGGCCGAACACACCCCCTTCTCCCTCTTCTTCATTTCTTCTTTCTTCTTTTGCTCGAGGACGAGCAAACATTTTAAGTTTGGTGTGGTAAAAGCGTTGCTTTTTCGTTTTTCCATAACCATTTATGGCATCCAAGGCCGGAGAAACCTCTAGAAAGAGGAAAGGGAAGGCAAAAGCTTCCACCTCCGAGTCATGGGAGATGGATAGATTCCTCTCAAGGGTGCATCAAGACCACTTCTATGAAGTTGTGGCCTTGAAGAAGGTGATCCCCGAGGTCCCCTTTTCACTCAAAAAGGGTGAATATCCGGAGATCCGCCATGAGATCCGAAGAAGAGGTTGGGAAGTACTCACCAACCCCATTCAACAAGTCGGAATCTTGATGGTTCAAGAGTTCTATGCCAATGCATGGATCACCAAGAACCATGACCAAAGTGTGAACCCGAATCCAAAGAATTATCTCACTATGGTTCGGGGGAAATACTTGGATTTTAGTCCGGAGAGTGTGAGGGTGGCGTTCAACTTGCCTATGATGCAAGGAGATGAGCATCCTTACACTAGAAGGGTCAACTTTGATCAAAGGTTGGACCAAGTCCTCACAACCATATGTGAAGAGGGCGCACAATGGAAGCAAGATTCAAGAGGAAAGCCGGTTCAATTGAGAAGGCATGACCTCAAGCCCGTGGCTAGAGGATGGTTAGAGTTCATACAACGCTCAATCATTCCCACTAGCAACCGGTCCGAAGTTACCATAGACCGGGCCATCATGATCCATAGCATCATGATTGGAGAAGAAATAGAGGTTCATGAGGTTATAGCCCAAGAACTCTACAAGGTGGCGGACAAGACCTCCACCTTGGCAAGGTTAGCCTTTCCTCATCTCATCTGTCACCTCTGTTATTCAGTTGGAGTTGACATAGAGGGAGATACCCCCATTGATGAGGACAAGCCCATCACCAAGAAAAGGATGGAGTACACAAGAGACCCCTCTCATCATGAGATCCCTGAGATTCCTCAAGGGATGCACTTTCCTCCACAAAACTATTGGGAGCAACTAAACACCTCCCTAGGAGAGTTGAGTTCCAACATGGGACAACTAAGGGTGGAGCATCAAGAACACTCCATTCTCCTCCATGAAATTAGAGAAGATCAAAGAATCATGAGAGAGGAGCAACAAAGACAAGGAAGAGACATTGAGGAGCTCAAGCACTCCATAGGACCTTCAAGAGGAAGGAAGAGCCGCCATCACTAAGGTGGACCCGTTCCTTGATTTCCTTGTTCTTTATTCTTCTGTTTTTCGAATTTTTGTGCTTTATGTTTGTGTCTTGTGATCATTAGTGTCTTAGTGTCTATGCCTTAAAGTTATGAATGTCCTATGAATCCATCACCTTTCTTGAATAAAAACGTGCTTAATTGAAAAGGAAAGAATTGCATGAATTCTGAATTTTATAATAGTTTAATTAATTTGATGTGGTGGCAACACTTTTGTTCTCTGAATGTATGCTTGAACAGTGCATATGTCTTTTGAATTTGTGGTTCATGAATGTTGGCTCTTGAAAGAATGATGAAAAAGGAGACATGTTACTGAGGATCTGAAAATTCATAAAAATGATTCTTGAAGCAAGAAAAAGCAAAAAAAAAAAAAAAACCGAAAAAAAAAGAAGAAGAAAGAAAAAGAAAAAGAAATAAAGTTGTGATCCAAGGCAAATAAGAGTGTGCTTAAGAACCCTGGACACCTCTAATTGGGGACTTTAGCAAAGCTGAGTCACAATCTGAAAAGGTTCACCCAATTATGTGTCTGTGGCATGTATGTATCCGGTGGTAATACTGGAAGACAGAGTGCTTTGGGCCACAGCCGAGACTCAATAAATAGCTATGTTCAAGAATCATCATACTTTACTAGGAGAATCATTAACACTATCTGGATTCTAAGTTCCTAAAGAAGCCAATCATTCTGAATTATAAGGGATAGAGTGAGATGCCAAAACTATTCAGAGGCAAAAAGATAAAAGCCCCGCTCATCTAATTAATACTGATCTTCATAGATGTTTTTGGAGTTCATTGCATATTCTCTTCTTTTTATCTTATTTGATCTTCAGTTGCTTGGGGACAAGCAACAATTTAAGTTTGGTGTTGTGATGAGCGGATAATTTGTACACTTTTTGGTATTGTTTTTAGTATGTTTTTAGTATGATCTAGTTAGTTTTTAGTATATTTTTATTAGTTTTTAGTTAAAATTTACTTTTCTGGACTTTACTATGAGTTTGTGTGTTTTTCTGTGATTTCAGGTATTTTCTGGCTGAAATTGAGGGATCTGAGCAAAAATCTGATCCAGAGACTCAAAAAGGACTGCAGATGCTGTTGGATTCTGACCTCCCTGCACTCGAAGTGGATTTTCTGGAGCTACAGAAGCCCAATTGGTGCGCTCTCAACAGCGTTGGAAAGTAGACATCCTGGGCTTTCCAGCAATATATAATAGTCCATACTTTGGCCAAGATTTGATGGCCCAAACCGGCGTTCAAAGTCACCTCAAGAAATTCCAGCGTTAAACACCGGAACTGGCACCTAATTGGGAGTTAAACGCCCAAACTGGCACTAAAGCTGGCGTTTAACTCCAAGAAGAGTCTCTACACGAAAATGCTTCATTGCTCAGCCCAAGCACACACCAAGTGGGCCCGGAAGTGGATTTTTTATGTCATTTACTCATCTTTGTACACCTTAGGCTACTAGTTATCTATAAGTAGGACCTTTTTCTATTATATTAAAAAAAAACCTTTTGATCATGTTTTGATGATTGAACCCTCTTTGGGAGGCTGGCCATTCGGCCATGCCTAGACCTTGTTCTTATGTATTTTCAACGGTGGAGTTTCTACACACCATAGATTAAGGTGTGGAGCTCTGCTGTACCTCGAGTATTAATGCAATTACTATTGTTCTTCCATTCAATTCCGCTTGTTCTTTATCCAAGATATCACTTGTTCTTCAACATGATGAAGGTGATGATTGACGCCCATCACCATTCTCACTCATGAACAAGGTGACTGACAACCATTCTTGTTCTACAAGCATCTGAGGCTTAGTGAATATCTCTTGGATTCCTGATTGCACGATGCATGGTTGATCGCCTGACAACCGAGTGCTCGCCTGACAAACGAGCCAACCATTCCGTGAGATCAGAGTCTTCGTGGTATAGGCAAGAACTGATGGCGGCATTCAAGAGAATCCGGAAGGTCTAACCTTGTCTGTGGTATTCTGAGTAGGATTCAGTGATTGAATGACTGTGACGTGCTTCAAACTCTAACCTGCTGGGCGTTAGTGACAGACGCAAAAGAGGGATTCTATTCCAGCAGGGGCGGGAACCAAACTGGTGATTGGCCGTACTGTGACAGAGTGCGTGAGCATTAGCTTTCACTGCGAGGATGGGAGGTAGCTGCTGACAACAGTGAAACCCTACACGAGCTTGCCATGGAAAGGAGTAAGAAGGATCGGATGAAGGCAGTAGGAAAGCAGAGAGACGGAAGGAAAGGCATCTTCATACACTTGTCTGAAGCTCTTACACCAATGATATACATAAGTATCACTATCTTTATCTTTTATGTTATTTTCGTTCATCATCATATACATTTGAATTTGCCTGACTAAGAGTTACAAGATGACCATAGCTTGCTTCAATGCTAACAATCTCCGTGGGATCGACCCTTACTCACGTAAGGTATTACTTGGACGACCCAGTGCACTTGCTGGTTAGTTGTGCGAAGTTGTGTAATGCCATGGAATTGAACCACCAAGTTTTTGGAGTTCATGACCAGGGATTATGAGAGTTGTGAAAAGTATTGTTCACAATTTCGCGCACCACTGCGCAAACGCTGGAAATCCGGCCGCTATATTCCATACAGGAATGGCGGAATTCGTTTGGATTGGCCGCCATGTCGGAGGGATAAACACCCTGATTGAGGCCGCTGATGCGGGCGATTTCTACGCGCGCTACATTTCTGCGATGCTGCTACTCAGACCCGGTGTCGGGCTCCCGGAGCTTTTTGGCAAGGGTATTGACATGTATGCCAACGTACGGGCTTCGGGTAAAATCGAAATGTGCAGAGAACTGCTTCGAGATGTGTTCGTAAATCCGTTTATTGTGTTGATTCCGTTGATTCCAGGAAAGCCCGTCGTCTGCCGGTCAAGCATGTGCCCGACCCGCAGGACCATGGGGTCCGCCAATGCTTTGTCGAGTGTATCCTGCATCCACTGCCTGGCCGAGTTTGAGTTCTTGAGTTTCTTGAGTCTGTTTAAGTTCAAATGATGCTTCGTTGTAACTTTTCTTATTGTTAATGACATGATTCGAGGATGGTTTAAAAGTGCGTTTAAGTTCTGTACAATGATGCATTAGTTATATCTTCTTACAGTATGTGTTACTGTTTCTATTAGAAATTACAAATTAAATAAATTATTCATAATAAATAATAAAAATATAACTAATAATAAGTTAGAATCTAAAATAACAATGGAAATATGACTATTAAATGAGTGAATAAAAAAAATCAAACGTGCTTCTGTATGTTATTTTTACCTTAACAAATAACTCTCAACTTCTATTGTAGAAAGGTACTTAAAAATATTTGTCAATTTTAATATTTATTTTTAGTTTTATAAATTAGTTTTAATTTTTATAGGATAGCGGATAATTATAATTATAATACGTAAAAAACAGAACGTCCTAGAAAAATATGATGTAAAAAGACGTTATGAGAAGTACAAAAAAAAGGATTAGATACACCTAAACAAAAAAATGATATTATCATCCTAATATTATATTTGTTTAGTAATTAAGTGAGTTGAACTCGTATTATTTGGACAATATTTATTTTACCAAACTCGATTTTAATAGAAAATTGCGGAACGGAAATCATGTTGATATAAACTCAAAACAATGCTGCAAAATCATTATTCCCCCCTGGTCTAATGACTTAACAAAATCCTAACGAAAATAACCGGCAACCGCCGTGTAATTGAACTTTTAAATGGCGTGCTTAAAGACCCCGCCGATATATCTGCATGTCAGTTGCCCACCGAACCGTCATCGGCAACGGCCGACGCTTCGGGGTGGTTATGGGCATGTGACCACAGCGACGGTCCTTCCCCATCGCGGCGCCGCTTGTTTTGACGAAACCTCTCAAGTGCCGCGACCCTCAGCCCCAAATCACGCCACTTGGCAGCCTCTTTTTCTCTCTGCTTACGAAGTCTGTCGAGCATCGTATCTAGATCATCTGCCTTCCTTTCCAGAGTGCGTACCATGATCTCCTATTCGTCCATCTCATTCGACACCAGTGATGAGCGGATAATTTGTACGCTTTTTGGCATTGTTTTTAGTATGTTTTTAGTATGATTTAGTTAGTTTTTAGTATATTTTTATTAGTTTTTAGCTAAAATTCACTTTTCTGGACTTTACTATGAGTTTGTGTGTTTTTCTGTGATTTCAGGTATTTTCTGGCTGAAATTGAGGGTCCTGAGCTAAAATCTGATTCAGAGACTGAAATGGACTGCAGATGCTGTTGGATTCTGATCTCCCTGCACTCGAAGTGGATTTTCTGGAGCTACAGAAGCCCAATTGGCGCGCTCTCAACGGCGTTGGAAAGTAGACATCCTGGGCTTTCCAGCAATATATGATAGTCCATACTTTGCCCAAGATTTGATGGCCCAAACTGGCGTGGCAAATCAGCCTCAGAAATTCCAGCGTTTAACGCTGGAACTGGCATAAAACTTGGAGTTAAACGCCCAAACTGGCATGAAAGCTGGCGTTTAACTCCAGAAAAGGTCTCTACACGAAAATGCTTCATTGCTCAGCCCAAGCACACACCAAGTGGACCCAGAAGTGGATTTTTACGTCATTTACTCATTTCTGTATACCCTAGGTTACTAGTTTACTATTAATAGGACCTTTTGACATTGTATCAGTACCTCATGACACTTTACACGTTTCTTTGTGTACTTTCCACGGCATGAGTCTCTAAACCCCATGGTTGGGGGTGAGGAGCTCTGCTGTATCTTGATGAATTAATGCAATTACTACTGTTTCTCATTCAATCATGCTTGCTTCCATTCTAAGATAATACTTGTTCTTAACCCGGATGAATGTGATGATCAGTAACAATCATCATCATTCTCAACTATGAACGCGTGCCTGACAAACACCTCCGTTCTACCTTAGATTAAGTAGTTATCTCTTGGATTCTTTAACTGGAATCTTTGTGGTATAAGCTAGAACTGATGGCGGCATTCAAGAGAATCCGGAAGGTCTAAACCTTGTCTGTGGTATTCTGAGTAGGATTCAATGATTGAATGACTGTGACGAGCTTCAAACTCCTGAAGGCGGGGCGTTAGTGACAGACGCAAAAGAATCACTGGATTCTATTCCGGCCTGATCGAGAACCGACAGATGATTAGCCATGCTGTGACAGAGCATAGGAACATTTTCACTGAGAGGATGGGAGGTAGCCATTGACAACGGTGAAACCCTACATACAGCTTGCCATGGAAGGAGTCTTGCGTGTTTGAAGAAGAAGACAGTAGGAAAACAGAGATTCAGAAGACAGAGCATCTCCAAAACCTCAACATATTCTCTATTACTGCAAAACAAGTACTTATTTCATGTTCTTTTACTTTTCACAATCAATCCTGATAATTTCTGATATCCTGACTAAGATTTATAAGATAACCATAGCTTGCTTCAAGCCGACAATCTCCGTGGGATCGACCCTTGCTCACGCAAGGTATTACTTGGACGACCCAGTGCACTTGCTGGTTAGTTGTGCGGAGTTGCAAAAGTGTGATTGCAACTTCGTGCACAAGTTTTTGGCGCCGTTGCCGGGGATTGTTGAGTTTGGACAACTGACGGCTTATCTTGTTGCTTAGATTAGGACTGTTTTATTTTTGTTAGTTTAGAGTCTTTTAGTTGAGTCTAGTTTCATATTTTAAGTTTGGTGTCAATTGCATGCTTTTGTTTTTCTTTTAATTTTCGATTTTTGCATGTTCTTAGTCCCTTTTTGATTCATAAAAATTCTAAGTTTGGTGTCCTCTTTGTGTTTTTCCCTTAAAAATTTTCGAAAAAATTAGTGTTTGATTTTCTAAAAATTTTAAGTTTGGTGTCTTTTTGTGTTTTTCTCTTTCCTCTTTTCAAAAATCAAATCTTTTTCATAAAAATTTTTCAATCATATCTTTTTAATTGCTGTTTTCAAAATCTTTTTAATTAACTAATTGATTTAGTTCTCAATTTGCTTTGATCTTATTTTCTTTTTGATTTTCGAATTTTTATTTTTTTTTTCCTTTGTTTTATTTTATTTTTTTTCGGTTATTTCAAAAAAAAATATTTTATCTATTTGCAATCCATATCATTTCCCTTTATCCATTATGGACCTAAGTGGAATTGATCAGTCCAGAAGGACTCTGGGGTCATATGCTAACCCCATTACAGCTGCATATGGGAGTAGCATATGTACACCCCCCATCAAAGCAAGCAGCTTTGAGCTAAATCCTCAACTCATTATCATAGTGCAGCAAAATTGCCAGTATTTCGGTCTTCCACAGGAAGAACCTACTGAGTTTCTGGCACAGTTCTTACAAATTGCTGACATAGTATATGATAAAGAGGTGGATCAGGATGTCTACAGATTATTACTGTTTCCATTTGCTGTAAAAGATCAAGCAAAAAGGTGGTTGAATAACCAACCTACAGCAAGCATAAAAACATGGAAATAGTTATCAGACAAATTCCTGAATCATTTTTACCCTCCAAAGAGGATGACACAGCTAAGGCTGGACATCCAAGGCTTTAAACAAGAGGATAATGAATCCCTTTACAATGCCTGGGAGAGGTATAGAGGTATGCTAAGGAAATGTCCCTCTGAAATGTTTTCAGAGTGGGTACAGTTAGACATTTTCTACTATGGGCTTACAGAAAAAGCTCAGATGTCTTTAGACCACTCAGCTGGTGGATCTATACACATGAGGAAGACAATTGAAGAAGCTCAAGAGCTTATAGACACTGTTGCTAGAAACCAATATTTGTACTCTAGCAATGAGTTCTCTCCAAAAGAGGAAGTCATGGCAGTAATCACTGACCCTAATCCTCAAGAACAGATAATTGAGCTTAATCAACAATTGTTCCTGATGACAGAACAGTTAGCAGACTTTAAAGAGATGCTCCATGAAACTAAAGTTGCTAACAAGAGCATAGAACTGCAGTTGAATCAAGCAAAACAGCAAATATCTAAACAGATAACAGAGGAATGTCAAGCAGTTCAACTGAGGAGTGGGAAGACACTGAATAACACTGCTCAAAAGAGCAAAAAGCCAAACAGGGAACAATTGACAGAGGATAACCAACCCACTATTCAAAATCCCTCTGAGGACAGTAAGAGCCCAGAGAGGAATGCTATTGGCGTTCAAACGCCAGAAAGGGAAGGAAAGCTGGCGTTAAACGCCCATTCCTTGCCCAGTTCTGGCGTTCAAACGCCAGAAAAGGGGGAAAAGTTGGCGTTAAACGCCCAATTTCCACCCAATCCTGGCGTTCAGACGCCTAGGGAGAATCAGACACCTGAGAGTGCTGACAGTAATCCCTCTAACAAAGCTTCTTCAACCACTTCTGTAAGGAATAAACCTGCAGCATCTAAGGTTGAAGAATATAAAGCCAAAATGCCTTATCCTCAAAAACTCCGCCAAGCGGAGCAGGATAAGCAATTTGCCCGCTTTGCAGACTATCTAAGGACTCTTGAAATAAAGATTCCGTTTGCAGAGGCACTTGAGCAAATACCTTCTTATGCTAAGTTCATGAAAGAAATCTTAAGTCATAAGAAGGATTGGAGAGAAACTGAAAAAGTGTTTCTCACTGAAGAATGCAGTGCAGTCATATTAAAGAGCTTACCAGAAAAGCTTCAAGATCCAGGAAGCTTTATGATACCATGCACATTAGAAGGTGCTTGCACCAAGACAGCCCTATGTGATCTTGGAGCAAGCATCAATCTAATACCTGCATCCACTATCAGAAGGCTTGGGTTGACTGGAGAAGTCAAACCAACCCGGATATGCCTCCAACTTGCTGATGGCTCCATTAAACACCCATCAGGCATAATTGAGGATATGATTGTCAAGGTTGGGCCATTTGCCTTTCCAACTGACTTTGTGGTGCTGGAAATGGAGGAGCACAAGAGTGCAACTCTCATTCTAGGAAGACCTTTCCTAGCAACTGGACGAACTCTCATTGATGTACAAAAAGGGGAAGTAACCTTGAGAGTCAATGAGGATGAGTTCAAGTTGAATGCTGTAAAAGCTATGCAGCATCCAGACACACCAAATGACTGCATGGGCGCTGACATTATTGACTCTCTGGTAGAAGAGATCAATATGGCTGAAAGCCTAGAATCAGAGCTTGAGGACATCTTCAAAGATGCTCAACCTGATCAAGAAGAACTAGAGGAAGCAAAGGAATTTTCGAAAATTCCTCAGGAGGAGGATAAGCCTCCCAAACTGAACTCAAACCACTACCACCATCCTGAAATATGCATTTCTGGGAGGGGGTGAAACTTTTCCAGTGATTATAAGCTCTGCTTTAAATTCACAGGAAGAGGAAGCACTGATTCAAGTGCTAAGGACACACAAGACAGCTCTTGGGTGGTCCATAAGTGATCTTAAGGGCATTAGCCCAGCTAGATGCATGCACAAGATCCTATTGGAGGATAATGCCAAACCAGTGGTCCAACCACAAAGGAGGCTAAATCCAGCCATGAAGGAGGTGGTGCAGAAAGAGGTCACTAAATTACTAGAGGCTGGGATTATTTATCCTATTTCTGATAGCCCCTGGGTGAGCCCTGTCCAAGTTGTTCCCAAAAAGGGAGGCATGACAGTGGTTCATAATGAAAAAAATGAACTGGTTCCTACAAGAACAGTCACAGGGTGGCGTATGTGTATTGACTACAGAAGGCTCAATACAGCCACCAGAAAGGATCATTTTCCTTTACCATTCATAGACCAAATGCTAGAAAGACTAGCTGGTCATGACTATTACTGCTTTTTGGATGGCTATTCAGGCTACAACCAAATTGCAGTAGATCCTCAGGACCAAGAGAAAACAGCATTCACATGCCCTTCTGGCGTGTTTGCCTACAAAAGGATGCCTTTTGGTCTGTGCAATACACCTGCAACCTTTCAGAGGTGCATGCTCTCTATCTTCTCAGATATGGTAGAGAAATTTCTGGAAGTCTTCATGGATGACTTTTCAGTATATGGAGACTCATTTAGCTCCTGTCTTAATCACCTAGCACTTGTCCTGAAAAGGTGCCAAGAGACTAACCTGGTTTTAAACTGGGAGAAATGTCACTTTATGGTGACTGAAGGAATTGTCCTTGGGCACAAAATTTCAAGCAGGGGAATAGAGGTGGATAAGGCAAAGGTAGAGGTAATTGAAAAATTACCACCACCTGCCAATGTTAAGGCAATCAGAAGCTTTCTGGGGCATGCAGGATTCTACAGAAGGTTTATAAAGGATTTTTCGAAAATTGCAAAACCTTTGAGTAACCTGCTAGCTGCTGACACACCATTTGTGTTTGACACACAGTGTCTGCAGGCATTTGAGACCCTGAAAGCTAAATTGGTCACAGCACCAGTCATCTCTGCACCAGATTGGACATTGCCATTTGAATTAATGTGTGATGCCAGTGACCATGCCATTGGTGCAGTGTTGGGACAGAGGCATAACAAGCTTCTGTACGTCATTTATTATGCCAGCCGTGTTCTAAATGACGCACAGAAGAACTACACAACCACAGAAAAAGAGTTACTTGCAGTGGTCTATGCCATTGACAAGTTTAGATCCTATCTAGTGGGATCCAAAGTGGTTGTGTACACTGACCATGCTGCTCTTAAATACTTACTCACAAAGCAGGATTCAAAACCCAGGCTTATAAGATGGGTGTTGCTTCTGCAAGAGTTTGATATAGAAATAAGAGACAGAAAAGGGACAGAGAACTAAGTAGCTGATCATCTGTCCCGAATAGAACCAGTAGCTGGGGCGTCCCTCCCTTCTACTGAGATCTCTGAGACTTTCCCAGATGAGCAACTCTTTGCCATTCAAGAAGCTCCATGGTTTGCAGATATTGCAAATTATAAAGCTGTGAGGTTCATACCAAAGGAGTACAGCAGCGTGCAAAGAAAGAAATTAATTTCAGATGCCAAGTACTACCTCTGGGATGAACCATATCTCTTTAAGAGATGTGCTGACGGAGTGATCCGCAGATGTGTACCCAGAGAAGAAGCACAAAGGATCCTATGGCATTGCCATGGATCACAGTATGGAGGACATTTTGGAAGTGAGCGAACAGCCACTAAAGTCCTCCAATGTGGCTTCTACTGGCCTACTCTCTATAAAGATTCCCGAGAGTTTGTGCGTAACTGTGACAGTTGCCAAAGAGCTGGTAACCTGCCTCACGGATATGCCATGCCTCAACAAGGGATCTTAGAGATAGAATTGTTTGATGTATGGGGAATTGACTTCATGGGGCCATTCCCACCATCATACTCAAACACTTACATTCTGGTGGCAGTGGACTATGTATCTAAGTGGGTAGAAGCAATTGCTACACCCACTAATGATACCAAGACCGTGCTGAAATTCCTCCAGAAACACATCTTCAGCAGATTTGGTGTTCCCAGAGTACTAATCAGTGACGGGGGCACTCATTTCTGCAATAGACAGCTACACTCTGCTATGGTTAGATATGGAATTAGCCACAAAGTGGCAACTCCATATCATCCACAGACAAATGGGCAAGCTGAGGTCTCTAACAGAGAGCTAAAAAGAATCCTGGAACGGACTGTAATAGCCCGAAGAAAGGATTGGGCAAAGAGCTTGGATGATGCTCTGTGGGCATACAGAACAGCATTCAAGACTCCTATAGGAACTTCTCCATACCAACTGGTGTATGGGAAGGCCTGTCATTTGCCCGTGGAACTGGAACATAAAGCCTACTGGGCAACCAGATTCTTAAACATGGATGCACAGTTAGCTGGTGAAAGAAGATTGCTCCAGCTAAATGAGCTAGAGGAGTTCAGACTCAATGCCTTTGAAAATGCAAAAATTTATAAGGAAAAGGCAAAGAAATGGCATGACAAGAAGTTGTCAACCAGAGTCTTTGAGCCAGGACAAAAAGTTCTGCTCTTCAACTCTAGGCTCAAACTGTTTCCAGGAAAACTCAAATCCCGGTGGAGGGGTCCGTATGTGATTACAGGAGTGTCACCATATGGATATGTTGAGCTTCAGGATACTGATTCTGACAAAAAGTTCATTGTTAATGGACAGAGAATCAAGCATTATCTTGAAGGCAATTTTGAGCAGGAATGCTCAAAACTGAGACTTGAGTGATCCTCAGTAAAGGTCCAGCTAAAGACAGTAAAGAAGCGCTTGCTGGGAGGCAACCCAGTCATTGGTAGGTTGTATGTTTTGTTTTTACAAAGGCAAGTATCAAAAATGAAGGAATTCACAGAGTTACAGAAGGATTCAGCTCAAAAAGCAGAGAAAAAGAGCTTACTGGCGAAAAAACGCCAGTAAGGGGCATTTTGGGCGTTAAACGCCAGAATGGGTATCATTCTGGGCGTTTAACGCCAGGAATGGTGCCATTTTGGGCGTTAAACGCCAGAATGGGCACCATTCTGGGCGTTTAACGCCAGGTGTGCAGCATCCTAGGCGTTCAGAAAAATGCCGAGTGATAAAGGATTTCTGGCGTTTAACGCCAGCCAGGGCACCTGGCTGGGCGTTAAACGCCCAAAAGGGGCATCCAATGGGCGTTAAACGCCAGAATGGGTGCCATTCTGGGCGTTTAACGCCAGAAAGGTGGGGGGACCACAATTTTGTTTTCAAATCAAATTTTTTCAAACTTTCCTTTTCTTACCCATATTTTTCTACAAAAACACATTTCAATCTCTCATCATTCACTTTCAAATTTTCAAAAATCTAAAATCATTCTTCAAATCTCTCAAATCAATTCCAAATTTTGTTCAAAAACTCACCCTTTTTCTCAAATTCTTTCCATATCTCCTCAAATCTCCTTTCAAATTTTTCTTCTTTTTTCGAAAACTCTCCCCCCCACCTTATAGATACACGTTTATCTCCATCATTCCTACACACCATTCGAATTTCTTCTTCCTCTCTCTCTCTTCTTTCTTTTCTTTTGCTTGAGGACAAGCAAACCTCTAAGTTTGGTGTGCTTTTTCGTGATCACTAAGCCAAGATTCATCAAGATCATGGCTCTTAAGGGAAAACAAACCAATTTAAGAGGAAAGAAAGAGAATAATCCAAAGAATCTTTGGAATCAAGAGAAGTTCTTAACCAAAGAACATGAAGACCATTATCACAAAATAATGGGTCTGAGGTCAGTGATCCCGGAAGTTAAATTTGATCTGAAAGAAGATGAATATCCGGGGATCCAAGAGCAAATTCGAAACAAAGGATGGGAAGTTCTAACCAATCCTGAAATAAAGGTTGGAAGGAACATGGTTCAGGAATTTTACTCAAATCTGTGGCTAACAGATAAGCAGAGAATGACTGGAACTGCTTACCATACCTACAGAACCATGGTCAGAGGGAAAGTTATGTACTTCCATCTGGACAAAATAAGAGAAATCTTCAAATTACCTCAACTGCAAGATGATCCTGAATCCTTTAATAGGAGGATGGTGAGAGCAGATAAAGGGTTGGATCAAGTTCTAGAGGACATATGCCTCTCTGGAACTAAGTGGATAACCAATTCTAAGGGTGTCCCAAACCAACTCAAGAGGGGAGACCTCAAACCAATTGCAAGAGGTTGGCTAGACTTTATTGGGCGTTCCATATTGCCCACTAGCAACCGTTCTGAGGCCACCATCAAGAGAGCAGTGATGATTCATTGCATCATGCTTGGAAAAGAAGTGGAAGTTCATCATGTGATTGCTTGTGAGATCTACACAATTGCAAATAAGAATTCCACTGAAGCCAAATTGGCTTACCCAAGCTTGATCTCCTTGCTCTGTAAAGAGGCTGGGGTGAAGATGGGAGTAGATGAATTCATACCCATTGAACATCCAATCACCAAGAAGTCAATGGAAGGACAAATGCAAGACAACTCTATCAAAAGGAGGGCGCATGAGTTCCTCCCTGAATTCCCTGAAATTGGCTACTGGGCCAGCCTAGAAGCATCTATCACCAAGTTGCAAGAGACTATGGAGCAACTGAAGGAAGAACAGTAGAATCAGAACTGCATGCTCTGCAAATTGCTGAAGGAACAAGAGAAGCAGGGGCGTGAACTCCAAGAGTTGAAACGCCAAAAGCTCTCCTCTCAAGCTGAGGGAGCATCCACTTCTCAAAATCAAGGTTGTTGAGTCCTAACTCTGTGAAAACCTCTATCATTAGGAGCCTATTTTTGCGTTTTTTGTTTTCTATTTCTATTTTTTAGTCTCATCTTATATCTATCTTTGAGTCTTGTTCTTAATTCATAGTTAATAAAATTGAAATTTTATGCCTTAAAGATATGAATGTCCTATGAATCAATCACCTCTCTTAAATGAAAAATGCTTTAATCACAAAAGAACAAGAAGTACAGGATTTCAAAATTTATCCTTGAAACTAGTTGAATTAGTTTGATGTGGTGACAATAATTTTTGTTTTCCGAATGAATGCTTGAACAGTGCATATGTCTCTTGAATTTGTTGTTTTGAAAATGTTAAAAATTGTTGGCTCTTGAAAGAATGAGGAAAAAGAGAACTGTTATTGAGGATCTAAAAAAATCATCAGATTGATTCTTGAAGCAAGAAAAAGCAGTAAAAAAAATTTCGAAAAAAAAAGAAAAAAAAGAAGAAAAAGAAAGAAATAAAGTTGTGATCCAAGGCAAAAAGAGTGTGCTTAAGAACCCTGGACACCTCTAATTGGGGACTCTAGCAAAGCTGAGTCACAATCTGAAAGGGTTCACCCAATTATGTGTCTGTGGCATGTATGTATCCGGTGGTAATACTGGAAGACAGAGTGCTTTGGGCCACATCCAAGACTCAATGAGTAGCTATGTTCAAGAATCATCATATTTAACTAGGAGAATCAATAACACTATCTGAGTTCTGAGTTCTTATAGATGCCAATCATTCTGAACTTCAAGGAATAGAGTGAGATGCCAAAACTGTTCGGAGGCAAAAAGCTACTAGTCCCGCTCATCTAATTGGAGCTATGTTTCCTTGATATTTTGGAGTCTATAGTATATTCTCTTCTTTTTATCCTATTTTGATTTTCAGTTGCTTGGGGACAAGCAACAATTTAAGTTTGGTGTTGTGATGAGCGGATAATTTGTACGCTTTTTGGCATTGTTTTTAGTATGTTTTTAGTATGATTTAGTTAGTTTTTAGTATATTTTTATTAATTTTTAGCTAAAATTCACTTTTCTGGACTTTACTATGAGTTTGTGTGTTTTTCTGTGATTTCAGGTATTTTCTGGCTAAAATTGAGGGTCCTGAGCTAAAATCTGATTCAGAGACTGAAATGGACTGCAGATGCTGTTGGATTCTGACCTCCCTGCACTCGAAGTGGATTTTCTGGAGCTACAGAAGCCCAATTGGCGCGCTCTCAACGGCGTTAAAAAGCAGACATCCTGGGCTTTCCAGCAATATATGATAGTCCATACTTTGCCCAAGATTTGATGGCCCAAACCGGCGTGGCAAATCAGCCTCAGAAATTCCAGCGTTTAACGCTAGAACTGGCATAAAACTTGGAGTTAAATGCCCAAACTGGCATGAAAGCTGGCGTTTAACTCCAAAAAAGGTCTCTACACGAAAATGCTTCATTGCTCAGCCCAAGCACACACCAAGTGGACCCAGAAGTGGATTTTTACGTCATTTACTCATTTCTGTATACCCTAGGTTACTAGTTTACTATTAATAGGACCTTTTGACATTGTATCAGTACCTCATGACACTTTACACGTTTCTTTGTGTACTTTCCACGGCATGAGTCTCTAAACCCCATGGTTGGGGGTGAGGAGCTCTGCTGTGTCTTGATGAATTAATGCAATTACTACTGTTTCTCATTCAATCATGCTTGCTTCCATTCTAAGATAATACTTGTTCTTAACCCGGATGAATGTGATGATCAGGGACAATCATCATCATTCTCAACTATAAACGCGTGCCTGACAAACACCTCCGTTCTACCTTAGATTAAGTAGTTATCTCTTGGATTCTTTAACTGGAATCTTCGTGGTATAAGCTAGAACTGATGGCGGCATTCAAGAGAATCCGGAAGGTCTAAACCTTGTCTGTGGTATTCTGAGTAGGATTCAATGATTGAATGACTGTGACGAGCTTCAAACTCCTGAAGGCAGGGCGTTAGTGACAGACGCAAAAGAATCACTGGATTCTATTCCGGCCTGATCGAAAACCGACAGATGATTAGCCATGCTGTGACAGAGCATAGGAACATTTTCACTGAGAGGATGGGAGGTAGCCATTGACAACGGTGAAACCCTACATACAGCTTGCCATGGAAGGAGTACTTATTTCATGTTCTTTTACTTTTCACAATCAATCCTGATAATTTCTGATATCCTGACTAAGATTTATAAGATAACCATAGCTTGCTTCAAGCCGACAATCTCCGTGGGATCGACCCTTGCTCACGCAAGGTATTACTTGGACGACCCAGTGCACTTGCTGGTTAGTTGTGCAGAGTTGCAAAAGTGTGATTGCAACTTCGTGCACCAACCAGCGGCTCCAAGCCCTGTTTTGCGTTGTCTCCTGATGAGCGGATAATTTATACGCTTTTTGGCATTGTTTTTAGTATGTTTTTAGTATGTTTTAGTTAGTTTTTAGTATATTTTTATTATTTTTTAGTTAAAATTCACTTTTCTGGACTTTACTATGAGTTTGTGTGTTTTTCTGTGATTTCAGGTATTTTCTGGCTGAAATTGAGGGACCTGAGCAAAAATCTGATTCAGAGGCTGAAAAGGACTACAGATTTTGTTGGATTCTGACCTCCCTACACACAAAGTGGATTTTCTGGAGCTACAGAAGCTCAATTGGCGCGCTCTCAACGGCGTTGGAAAGTAGATATTCTGGGCTTTCCCGCAATATATAATAGTCCATACTTTGCTCGAGATTTGATGGCCCAAACCGGCGTTCCAAATCAGCTCAAAACTGCTTGGCGTTAAACGCCGGAACTGGCACAAGAATGGGAGTTAAACGCCCAAACTGGCACAAAAGTTGGTGTTTAACTCCAAGAGAAGTCTCTACACGAAAATGCTTCAATGCTCAGCCCAAGCACACACCAAGTGGGCCCGGAAGTGGATTTTTATGTAATTTACTCATTTCTGTAAACCCTAGGTTACTAGTTCTCTATAAATAGGACCTTTTACTATTGTATTTTTATCTTTAGATCTTTGAATCTTTTGATCACGTTTTGGGGGCTGGCCTCACGGCCATGCCTAGACCTTGTTCTTATGTATTTTCAACGGTGGAGTTTTTACACACCATAGATTAAGGTGTGGAGCTCTGCTGTACCTCGAGTATTAATGCAATTACTATTGTTCTTCTATTCAATTCAGCTTGTTCTTATTCTAAGATATTCATTTGCACCCAAGAACATGATGAATGTGATGATTATGTGACACTCATCACCTTTCTCACTTTTGAACGAGTGCCTGACAACCACTTCTATTCTACAAGCAAACAAGGCTTGAATGTTTATCTCTTGGATTTCTTAATCGGAATCTTCGTGGTATAAGCTAGAATTGATGGCGGGATTCAAGAGAATCCGAAAGGTCTAAACCTTGTCTATGGTATTCTGAGTAGGATTCAATGATGGAATGACTGTGACGAGCTTCAAACTCATGATTGTGGGGCGTTAGTGACAGACGCAAAAGAATCACTGGATTCTATTCCGACATGATCGAGAACCGACAACTGAATAGCCGTACCGTGACAGGGTGCGTTGAACATTTTCACTGAGAGGATGGGAGGTAGCCACTGACAACGGTGAAACCCTACATACAGCTTGCCATAGAAAGGAGTAAGAAGGATTGGATGAAGACAGTAGGAAAGCAGAGAGACGGAAGGGACAAAGCATCTTCATACGCTTATCTGAAATTCCCACCAATGAATTGCATAAGTATCTCTATCTTTATCTTTATGCTTTATTTATATATCCTCCATAACCATTTAAGTTTGCCTGACTAAGATTTACAAGGTGACCATAGCTTGCTTCATACCAACAATCTCTATGGGATCGACCCTTACTCGCGTAAGGTTTATTACTTGGACGACCCAGTACACTTGCTGGTTAGTTGTGCGAAGTTGTGATAAGGAGTTGAGATTACAATTGTGCATACCATGTTAATGGCGCCATTGATGATCACAATTTCGTGCACCAAGTTTTTGGCGCCGTTGCCGAGGATTGTTGAGTTTGGACAACTGACGGTTCATCTTGTTGCTTAGATTAGGTATTTTTCTTCAGAGTTCTTAAGAATGAATTCTAGTGTTTCGAGGTGATGTTCTTATCATCACCAAAGCTGATTGATCTTCATCAATTTAGCTCTTGAATGCAATGTCCTGCTGAAACTTGGTTAGCCATGTCTAATTCCTTTAGACTGAAGCTTTAGACTAACATTGCATGATTCCTGGAATTCTCATTAAGAATTTTGATACCTTTATTTTATTCTCCACTTAATTTTCGAAAAAAAAATTACAAAATCATAAAAACCAAAAATATTGCATGTTTCTTAAGTCTAGTATCTCATGTTAAGTTTGGTGTCAATTGCATGTTTCTGTTCTTCTTGCATTCATATCATGTGTCTTCAGGGATCTTCAAGTTGTTCTTGATGATTTACTTGCTCTGATCTTCAAATTCTCTTGACTTGAGTGTTTCGTTGTTTCTCATATGCATTCTCATTTTGTTGTGTCAATGGTATACAAACTGCTAAGTTTGGTGTCTTGCATGCATTGTTATTTGATTTTAGTTACATGTTGATTATTAAAAATCCAAAAATTTTTAATTTGTGTCTTTTCAAGTCAATAATACAGAGAATTGAAGATTCAGAACATACTGCAGAGGAATTACACAGAAAAAGCTAGGCGTTCAAAACGCCCAGTGAGGAAGGCAAACTGGCGTTTAAACGCCAGCCAGGGTGCCTGGCTGGGCGTTTAACGCCAGGATGGCACAAGAGGGAAGATTTTGTTTTTAACTCAAATTTTTTTAAGTTTTCAAAATTTTTCAAAATCAAATCTTTTCCAAATCAAATCTTTTCAATCAAACATTTTTTCAAAATCAATTTCTTTCCTTTTTCAAAAATACTTGCTATCAATTAATGATTTGATTCAACAATTCAAGTATGTTGCCTTTTCTGTTGAGAAAGGTTTAATGTTTGAATCATATCTTTCCTTGTTAGCCAAGTCATTAATTTTTAAAATCAAATCTTTTTAAAATGTTTTTCAAATCATATCTTTTCAATCATATATTTTTAATCACATCTTTTTCAAAATAGTTTTCGATCAAATCTTTTTAATTTCTAATTTCAAAATATTTTTCAAAAATCATTTTTTTAACTTAGTTTTCGAAAATCAAATACTATTTTCCAAAATATTTTTAAAATCTTTTACTTAATTTTCGAAAACTTCTTTCCCTCTTCTCATATCCTTCTATTTATGGACTAACACTATTCCTCAATGAACAATTCGAACTCCATCTCTCTTGATAAGTTCGAATTCTTCTACTTCTGTCTTCTATTTTTCTTTTCCTCTGACACCTCAAGGAATCTCTATATTGTGACATAGAGGATTCCATATTTTCTTGTTCTCTTCTCTTTCATATGAGTAGGAGCAAAGACAAAAGCATTCTTGTTGAGGCTGATCCTGAACCTGAAAGGAACTTGAAGCGAAAGCTAAGAGAAGCTAAGGCACAATTCTCTGTAGAGGACCTAACAGAAATCTTCAAAGGAGAAGAAACCATGGCAGCCGAAAACAACAACAATGCCAACAATGCAAGGAAGGTGCTGGGTGACTTTACTGCACCTACTCCTGACTTCTATGGGAGAAGCATCTCTATCCCTGCCATTGGAGCAAACAACTTTGAGCTTAAGCCTCAATTAGTTTCTCTAATGCAACAGAATTGCAAGTTCTATGGACTTCCATTGAAAGATCCTCATCAGTTTTTAGCTGAATTCTTGCAAATCTGTGACACTGTCAAGACTAATGGGGTTGACCCTGAGGTCTACAGACTTATGCTATTCCCTTTTGCTGTAAGAGACAGAGCTAGGGTATGGCTGGACTCACAACCTAAAGAAAGCCTGAACTCTTGGGAAAAGCTAGTCAATGCCTTCTTGGCAAAGTTCTTTCCACCTCAAAAATTGAGTAAGCTTAGAGTGGAAGTCCAAACCTTCAGACAGAAGGAAGGAGAATCCCTCTATGAAGCTTGGGAAAGATACAAACAATTAATCAAAAAGTGTCCCTCTGACATGCTTTCTGAATGGAGCATCATAGGTATCTTCTATGATGGTCTGTCTGAACTGTCCAAGATGTCTTTGGATAGCTCTGCTGGAGGATCTCTTCATCTGAAGAAGACGCCTACTGAAGCTCAAGAGCTCATTGAAATGGTTGTAAATAACCAATTCATGTACACTTCTGAAAGGAATCCTGTGAACAATGGGACGAATCAGAAAAAAGGAGTTCTTGAGATTGATACTCTGAATGCCATATTGGCTCAGAACAAAATATTGACCCAGCAAGTCAATATGATTTCTCAAAGTCTGTCTGGAATGCAAAATGCACCAAGCAGTACTAAGGAAGCTTCATCTGAAGAAGAAGCTTATGATCCTGAGAACCCTTCAATGGAAGAGGTGAATTACATGGGAGAACCGTATGGAAACACCTATCATCCTTCATGGAGAAATCATCCAAATCTCTCATGGAAGGATCAACAGAGACCTCAACAAGGTTTCAACAACAATAATGGTGGAAGAAACAGGTTTAGCAATGGCAAGCCTTTTCCATCATCTTCTCAGCAACAGACAGAGAATTCTAAGCAGAACCACTCTGACTTAGCAACCATGGTCTCTGATCTAATCAAAACCACTCAAAGTTTCATGACTGAAACAAGGTCCTCCATTAAAAACTTGGAGGCACAAGTGGGTCAGCTGAGCAAGAAAATTACTGAACTCCCTCCTAGTACTCTTCCAAGCAATACAGAAGAGAATCCAAAGGGAGAGTGCAAGGCCATCAACATGGCCGAATTTGGAGGGGAGGAAGAGGAAGTGAACGCCACTGAGGAAGACCTCAATGGACGCCTACTGACCTCCAATGAGTTCCCTAATGAGGAACCATGGGAATCTGAGGCTCACAATGAGACCATAGAGATTCCATTGGACTTACTTCTGCCTTTCATGAGCTCTGATGAGTATTCTTCCTCTGAAGAGGATGAGTATGTCATTGAAGAGCAAGTTGCTAAATACCTTGGAGCAATCATGAAGCTAAATGACATGTTATTTGGTAATGAGAGTTGGGAGGATGAACCCCCTTTGCTCACCAAAGAACTGGATGACTTGTCTAGGCAGAAATTACCTCAAAAGAGACAAGATCCTGGGAAGTTTTCAATACCTTGTGCCATAGGCACCATGACCTTCAAGAAGGCTCTGTGTGACTTAGGGTCAAGTGTAAACCTCATGCCTCTCTTTGTAATGGAGAAGCTAGGGATCTTTGAGGTGCAAGCTGCAAAAATCTCACTAAAGATGGCAGAAAATTCAAGAAAACAAGCTTATGGACTTGTAGAGGATGTTCTGGTAAAAGTTGAAGACCATTACATCCCTGCTGATTTCATAGTCCTAGAGACTGGGAAGTGCATGGATGAATCCATCATCCTTGGCAGACCCTTCCTAGCCACAGCAAAGGCTGTGATTGATGTTGATAGAGGAGAATTGATCATTCAAGTGAATGAAGAATCCTTAGTGTTTAAGGCTCAAGGATATCCCTCTGTCACCATGGAGAGGAAGCATGAAGAGCTTCTCTCAAAACAGAGTCAAACAGAGCCCCCACAGTCAAACTCTAAGTTTGGTGTTGGGAGGCCACAACAAAATTCTAAGTTTGGTGTTGAACCCCCACATTCAAACTCTAAGTTTGGTGTTGGGAGGTTCCAACATTGCTCTGAGTATCTGTGAGGCTCATTGAGAGCCCTCTGTCAAGCTACTGACATTAAAGAAGCGCTTGTTGGGAGGCAACCCAATGTTATATTTATCTAGGTTGATGATCATGAGAAGTCACAAAATCAATTGAAAAAGCAAAAACAGAAAGAAAAATAGAAAGAAAAACAGCACACCCTGGAGGAGAACTTGCTGGCGTTTAAACGCCAGTAAAGCTAGCAGATGGGCGTTTAACGCCCAGTCTGGCACCATTTTGGGCGTTTAACGCCAGAAAGGGGCACCAGACTGGCGTTAAACGCCAGGAAAGGGCAAGAAGTTGGCGTTAAACGCCAGAAATGGGCACCAGCCCGGCGTTTAACGCCAGAATTGGCACAGGGAGCAATTTTGCTTGCCACTTGGTGCAGGGATGACTTTTCCTTGACACCTCAGGATCTGTGGACCCCACAGGATCCCCACCACCCTCTCTCTTCTTCACCCATTCACCAATCACCTCAACACCTCTTCCCCAAAACCCTTCACCTATCAAATCCCATCTTTCTCTTCACCACTCACATGCATCCTTCATAAAACCCCACCTACCTCACCATTCAAATTCAAACTACTTTCCCACCCAAACCCACCCATACGTGACTGAAACCTACCCCTCTCCCCACTCCTATATAAACCAATCTTCAATCCTTCATTTTTACACAACCTAAACACTACTTCTCCCCCTTTGGCCGACCACAAAGCCATCTCCATCTCCTCTATTTCTTCTTCTTCTACTCTCTTGTTTCTTCTCTTGCTCGAGGACGAGCAAACCTTTTAAGTTTGGTGTGGTAAAAGCATTGCTTTTTGTTTTTCCATAACCATTTATGGCATCCAAGGCCGGAGAAACCTCTAGAAAGAGGAAAGGGAAGGCAAAAGCTTCCACCTCCGAGTCATGGGAGATGGAGAGATTCATCTCAAGGGTGCATCAAGACCACTTCTATGAAGTTGTGGCCTTGAAGAAGGTGATCCCCGAGGTCCCTTTTAAACTCAAAAAGAGTGAATATCTGGAAATCCGACATGAGATCTGAAGAAGAGGTTGGTAAGTTCTTACCAATCCCATTCAACAAGTCGGAATCTTAATGGTTCAAGAATTCTATTCCAATGCATAGATCACCAAGAACCATGATCAAAGTGTGAACCCGGACCCAAAGAATTGGCTTACTATAGTTCGGGGGAAATACTTGGATTTTAGTCCGGAAAATGTAAGGTTGGCATTCAACTTGCCTATGATGCAAGGAGATGAACACCCTTACACTAGAAGGGTCAACTTTGATCAAAGGTTGGACCAAGTCCTCACAGTCATTTGTGAAGAGGGCGCCCAATGGAAGAGAGATTCAAGAGGGAAGCCAGTTCAATTGAGAAGGCATGACCTCAAGCCTGTGGCTAGGGGATGGTTGGAGTTTATCCAACGCTCAATCATACCCACTAGCAACCGGTCCGAAGTTACTATAGACCGGGCCATCATGATTCATAGCGTCATGATTGGAGAAGAAGTAGAAGTTCATGAGGTTATAGCTCAAGAACTTTATAAGGTGGCGGACAAGTCCTCTACCTTGGCAAGGTTAGCCTTTCCTCATCTCATTTGTCACCTCTGTTATTCAGTTGGAGTTGACATAGAGGGAGACATCCCCATTGATGAGGACAAGCCCATCACTAAGAAAAGGATGGAGCAAACAAGAGACCCCTCTCATCATCAAATCCCTGAGATGTCTCAAGGGATGCAATTTCCTCCACAAAACAATTGGGAGCAACTGAACACCTCCCTAGGAGAATTGAGTTCCAACATGGGACAACTAAGGGTGGAGCACCAAGAACATTCCATTCTCCTCCATGAAATTAGAGAAGATCAAAGAATCATGAGAGAGGAGCAACAAAGACAAGGAAGAGACATTGAGGAGCTCAAGCACTCCATAAGATCTTCAAGAGGAAGAACAAGCCGCCATCACTAAGGTGGACCCGTTCTTTAATTTCCTTGTTCTTTATTTTCCTGGTTTTCGAATTTTATGCTTATGTTTGTCCATGTTTGTGTCTTATGATCATTAGTGTCTTAGTGTCTATGCTTTAAAGTTATGAATGTCCTATGAATCTATCACCTTTCTTGAATGAAAAATGTTAATTGAAAAAGAGAAGAATTGCATGAATTTTAAATTTTATAACAGATTAATTATTTTGATGTGGCAGCAATACTTTTGTTTTCTGAATGTATGCTTAAACAGTGCATATGTCTTTTGAATTTGTGGTTCATGAATGTTGGCTCTTGAAAGAATGATGAAAAAGGAGACATGTTACTGAGGATCTGAAAAATCATAAAAATGATTCTTGAAGCAAGAAAAAGCAGTGAATACAAAAAAAAGAGAAGGAGAAAAACGAAAAAAAAGGGAGAAAAGAAAACAAAAAAAACAAAAAAAAAAAGAGAAAAAGAAAGAAATAAAGTTGTGATCCAAGGCAAAAAGAGTGTGCTTAAGAACCCTGCACACCTCTAATTGGGGACTCTAGCAAAGCTGAGTCACAATCTGAAAAGGTTCACCCAATTATGTGTCTGTGGCATGTATGTATCCGGTGGTAATACTGGAAGACAAGAGTGCTTTGGGCCACAGCCAAGACTCATAAAGTAGCTATGTTCAAGAATCATCATACTTAACTAGGAGAATCAATAACACTATCTAGATTCTGAGTTCCTAAAGAAGCCAATCATTCTGAATTTCAAAGGATAGAGTGAGATGCCAAAACTGTTCAGAGGCAAAAAGCTAAAAGCCCCGCTCATCTAATTAATACTGATCTTCATAGATGTTTTTGGAATTCATTGCATATTCTCTTCTTTTAATCTCATTTGATTTTCAGTTGCTTGGGGACAAGCAACAATTTAAGTTTGGCGTTGTGATGAGCGGATAATTTATACGTTTTTTGGCATTGTTTTTAGTATGTTTTTAGTATATTTTAGTTAGTTTTTAGTATATTTTTATTAGTTTTTAGTTAAAATTCACTTTTTTTAGTTAGTTTTTTTTACTATGAGTTTTTGTGTTTTTCTGTGATTTCAGCTATTTTCTGGCTGAAATTGAGGGACCTGAGCAAAAATCTGATTCAGAGGCTGAAAAGAACTGCAGATGCTGTTGGATTCTGACCTCCCTGCACTCGAAGTCAATTTTCTGGAGCTACAGAAGCTCAATTGGCGCGCTCTCAACGGCGTTGGAAAGTAGACATCCTGGGCTTTCCAGCAATATATAATAGTCCATACTTTGCCCGAGATTTGATGGCCCAAACCGGCGTTCCAAATCAGCTCAAAACTGCCCGGCGTTAAACGCCGGAACTGGCACAAGAATGGGAGTTAAACGCCCAAACTGGCACAAAAGCTGGCGTTTAACTCCAAGAGGAGTCTCTACACAAAAATGCTTCAATGCTCAGCCCAAGCACACACCAAGTGGGCCCGGAAGTGGATTTTTATGTAATTTACTCATTTCTGTAAACCCTAGGTTACTAGTTCTCTATAAATAGGACCTTTTACTATTGTATTTTTATCTTTAGATCTTTGAATCTTTTGATCACGTTTTGGGGGCTGGCCTCACGGCCATTCCTAGACCTTGTTCTTATGTATTTTCAACGGTGGAGTTTCTACACACCATAGATTAAGGTGTGGAGCTCTGCTGTACCTCGAGTATTAATGCAATTACTATTGTTCTTCTATTCAATTCAGCTTGTTCTTATTCTAAGATATTCATTTGCACCCAAGAACATGATGAATGTGATGATTATGTGACACTCATCACCATTCTCACTTTTGAACGAGTGCCTGACAACCACTTCTGTTCTACAAGCAAACAAGGCTTGAATGTTTATCTCTTGGATTTCTTAATCGGAATCTTCATGGTATAAGCTAGAACTGATGGCGGCACTCAAGAGAATCCGGAATGTCTAAACCTTGTCTATGGTATTTTGAGTAGGATTCAATGATTGAATGACTGTGACGAGCTTCAAACTCGCGATTGTGGGGCGTTAGTGACAGACGCAAAAGAATCACTGGATTCTATTCCGACATGATCGAGAACCGACAGCTGAATAGCCTTGCCGTGACAGGGTGCGTTGAACATTTTCACTGAGAGGATGGGAGGTAGCCACTGACAACAGTGAAACCCTACATACAGCTTGCCATGGAAAGGAGCAAGAAGGATTGGATGAAGACAGTAGAAAAGCAGAGAGACGGAAGGGACAAAGCATCTTCATACGCTTATCTGAAATTCCCACCAATGAATTGCATAAGTATCTCTATCTTTATCTTTATGCTTTATTTATATATCCTCCATAACCATTTGAGTTTTCCTGACTATGATTTACAAGGTGACCATAGCTTGCTTCATACCAACAATCTCTGTGGGATCGACCCTTACTCGCGTAAGGTTTATTACTTGGACGACCCAGTACACTTGCTGGTTAGTTGTGCGAAGTTGTGATAAGGAGTTGAGATTACAATTGTGCGTACCATGTTAATGGCGCCATTGATGATCACAATTTCGTGCACCATCTCCATCCCCAGCTTCCAGTACCTCCTCCTTCAGACTGGTATCGACGGTCAACTGGCTCGTCCTCGAAAGGCGCCGAAGTAGACGGTACATGCGAACTTGGTCCTCGAGGCTAGCCTCCCTCTTGACCAACACTGCCTCGAACCTGGAACATTCTGCACGGTTCTCCTCTGTGTGGACGAGGTTAATCAGTTCCGCGATCGACAGTCCCTGTAGAGCATCGGCACTCCTCGAGTCCTGCGACATCGTCAGGTTCCGTGGCGGGGTTGAATCAGGATGCAATCTCACGATAAACCCTCAAACGTAAAGGTGGAGTGGTGGCTAGAGATGACAAGATTAATATTTATTGATGCCTATCGGTAGCCAGCGAGACGTGCGGCACACGTTTGGCCCGAAACCGTAATTATTAGACCCGATTTGATTAGGTCCAATTACACAATCTAGATCAAATGTGGGTAATGTTAGGTAGACAAAAAAAGGCCAGAAATTGCCTTATTTAGCATTAATTAATTGTCGCAACAATTAATGAATGCTAAATAAGGCAAGTTATGGCTGTTTTTGGCTGATTTTCTTTGGTTACCAAATATTTCCGTTTTTAAAAAAATACAAATATATAATACATTGCAGGAATAGTACAATACGTCCCATTTGGACACCAAAACAGGTTTTGCCATTATATATTAAGGATTTGGATTCTCTAAAGTTTGAATTTCACTTTAGAGAATAATGTGTGATCTCTCACCATTTATTTTATAGGTAGGACCAAAAATAAATATGAGAGAGAAACCATTCAAAAGCAGAAGATCACACTTTATCCTCTAAAGTACGAATTTAAAATTTAGAGGATCCAAATTCATATATTAATTACAGATCATAGATAATTATAGACAATTATAGATTATATATTGTTATAGATGTAAAAGAAAACATCCAAATTCATCCAAATTCATTTCCTGCGAAACAAGTAGTGTGTTAACATTCCCCCAAGTGGGGATAAACAGTTCGATATAACATTGATTAATGCATTATGTTGGAATACGTCTATTTACTAGTTAAAAAGCAAATTAAGCAGATAATCATTACCACGCTTTGGGTTCCCAATGTATATGTGCGGTTTCGTCAAGGTAGACCTGCAGGGCAGCTGGACAGGTACTGGTTACCATCCACTGGAAACGCTGGGTGCTCGAGTATATCCCTATACAACCCCCATTGAATACCCCTGTCTGGTCCCATCAACGCTCGTTGGGACTTGGAAAGAGGACATGGCATTGTGAAAAGGAAAGGTGTACGAACAAGGGAGTGGCCATTCCGAGAGGAAATAGGGGGATCCCGGGTGGGAAAAAAATTATCGCGTCTTATGCACGTATATGATTTAATCAAGTACCCAACCCATATTATATTTATAAACATTTATTTACATGTGTTATCAAATATAAAGGCATATGATTTAATTAACGAGGTAGTTAAGTCTTAACAGAAAAATAAAAGTGCATCATCCGTGTTACCAACATAGAAAGCAAACAGCCAGGCCGTATACTGGCCGTCAGACAACGGAAAATATCACAACACGCTAAAACATGGACAAGTTTGACGACCCTTAACCTCTGTCCTCTTACTGGCTAGACTACTCGCGGTTGTCGTTGGCATTAGCCGGCTACTTAGCGTCATCACCTGGCTTTTTGATCGGGAGCCTAAGCTTCTCTTCCAAGGTAGACACCCTGCCTAGCACTTCCTGCCCCTTGCTAAGCTGATGATTTTCCTATTGACGAAGGTTGTTGGCGTCCTTCTTCTCCCTTGCTAGCTAAGCAACAGATGCTTCCCCCAAACTTCTCTCTCCGCTTCCGCCAGCTCCAAGTCTGTGGCCCTCAACTTCACGTCAGCCGTCAAATGCGTAGTCCTGGCGGTGCTCAACTGTTCGAGGTACTTCTGGATTTTGGCCTTCAGATCATCCTCTCGCCTTACCAGTGCCTCATCAACCAGATCATAATCTGCACACTTTTCCTCCGGACGGATGATGTCGATCAGGGCCGCGATCGGCAGGTCTGCTAGGTCCTTCGGGCGCCTCTGGTTGGTTGGTTCGGTGACGGAGTCTTCTGACATTGTCAATTCACTCGGCGTGAGTCTTGGACTGGTATTTATGTTAGGGTAAGTGTGCGGCAAGTATCGCGAGAATGGAAACTAAGAGCTACCCGTGATTTATAAAGAGGAGTGTGGGGGCAACCGAAGCGCCTGGGAGACATTACGGACTCTAACCGGGACAAATGGATCAATGGTTACCTGTATTATTGGTTATGATTTCACAAATTAACATAAACCATTGTCGAGATGAAGCCTTACATAGTTAACGTAATCAATTATTACAATTTATAGACACTAAATTTGATTTTATCATTCAGGTACTTATGAAATAATTAATTGTACTAACTAATGAAGACATTGATAACTTGTTGGGCAAAACATGAAACCGATGGTCTAATTTGAACTGGGTTAGAAAACGAAGGGCCATCGCATGGCTCATATGCATGCTTGTAAAAAATTTGAAAAGGAGGTGCTGAAAGAAATAAGAAAAGGAAAACCACCATATTGTCTGTCAGAAAACACCATCGAAACCCTGACACAAAACAATGTAAAACAGGAGGTCATCGATGGATTTTCCGTCGAAGCCTAAACTGAGAGCATTAATGCACATCGAAATAGAGCAGTACAGAAGCAACCAAACATAATAAGTAATAACCAAGATCCTCCAGGCGAAGACGGAAACGGAAGAATGACAGGCGTCATGTGCTTACGCACCAGGAGGACTGGCCCCGGCACCCTCATCGCACGATTGTGTTAGGTCAACACCCGCTTCACGGAGCAGTTGTTCATGCCTCCCCTCCAGTTCCCTGACACTCACTCCCAGGGCAGCCCACTTTGCAATCTCAGATTGTTGCCGTTGACGAAGGTCTTTGAACCTCGACTTCAGGTATTCTGCTTGTTGATCCAACACTCAGATTAGGCGATCGTTGGTGTGTCTCGCAAACCACAATAGCTCTTCCACCTCTTGGCACACGTCCTCGCACTCCCTCACCTCGGAATCCTTCGTCTTTAGCCTGGCTTCGGCCGCTAACTGCGTCAGCTTCGCCGCCTTCACTCACTGGCCGAAATCGACGAATTTTTCACTGAGGCGTCTCTGATAAACCACTATTTTACGGTTTATCTTGTACTCAATTGAGTGGATTTTATCAATCTTTCATACACTTATTCATACAATTCACATATTTTACGTTTTCCTTCCTGATTTTGTGCTATGATTGAAAACATGTTTTTTTGGTCTTAATTTAGCTAATATTAATCCTCTCTTTTTACCATTCGATGCTGTGATATGTGTGTTAAGTGTTTTCAGAGATTATAGGGTAGGAATGGCTTAGAAGATGGAAAGAAAGCATGCAAAAGTGGAAGGAATACAAGAAGTTGAAGAAATTGCTAAGCTGTCCAGCCTGACCTCTTCACACTCAAACGATCATAACTTGATCTACAGAAGTCCAAATGAGGCAATTCTAGTTGCGTTGGAAAGCTAACATTCGTGGCTTCGAAATGATATATAATTTGCTATAGTAACCATACAGCTAGATGACACGAACGCGTGATTTATGCGGATGCGTTGCAGTGACGAAAAATCAGCGTGACAGATTTCGCAACCAGTGATTTCTTGGCTGTTTTTGGCCCAGTTCTCAATCCAGAAAACACAGATTAGATGCTATAAAGTGGGAAAATGCATCCATTCAAAAATACAACAAAAATACAACATTCATATTCACAATTTTAGGTTTTAGATGTAGTTTAGTAGAGGGAGAGGCTCTCTCCTCTCTCTTAGGATTTACGATTAGGATTTCTCTTAAAGGTTAGGTTTATTTCTTCTTCAATTCTAGGTTCAATTTTCCTTTAATTTATGTTCTCTTCTACTTTTAATTATTCTATTGCTTTAGTTTGTTTATTTTCTCAATATTGATTTATGAACTCCATGTTAGATTTGAATTTCTATTTAATATAATTTGAGGTATTTCAGATTTATGATTGCTTTCTTTTATTTATGATATAAATAATTTGGATTTTTCCCTTTTAGCTTTGGTTGAGTAATTGGTGACACTTGAGTTGTCAAACTCAACTGTTGATTGAAAATTGGAATTTTCTGATTGATTTGGATCCCTCTAAAGCTAGTCTTCCATAGGAGTTGACTAGGACTTGAGGAATCAAGTTGATTAGTCCACTTGACTTTCCTTTATTTAGTAAGGGTTAACTAAGTGGGAGCAATAAACAATTTTCATCACCCTTGATAAGGATAACTAGGATGGGATTTCCAGTTCTCATACCTTTCCAAGAGTTTTTCTAATAATTTATTTTCTTCCAATTAATCATTCTTTCATTCAAGGCTTTTTATTTTAGTTACATAAATTCTCTTGTTAATTTTTATTGCTTTAATTTATAATTATTAATTTGCCCATTGCCCAAACTCAATATTCCCCAGAAAACTCATAACCAATAATAAATACACCTCCCTGCAATTCCTTGAGAAGACAACCCGAGGTTTAAATACTTCGGTTATAAATTTTATTGGGTTTTGTTACTTGTGACAACCAAAACTTTTGTACGAAAGGATTCTCTGTTGGTTTAGAAACTATACTTACAACGCGATTATTGATGAGCGGATAATTTGTACGCTTTTTGGCATTGTTTTTAGTATGTTTTTAGTATGATCTAGTTAGTTTTTAGTATATTTTTATTAGTTTTTAGTTAAAATTCACTTTTCTGGACTTTACTATGAGTTTGTGTGTTTTTCTGTGATTTCAGGTATTTTCTGGCTGAAATTGAGGGACCTGAGCAAAAATCTGATTCAGAGACTGAAAAGGATTGCAGATGCTGTTGGATTCTGACCTCCCTGCACTCGAAGTGGATTTTCTGGAGCCAAAGAAGCCCAATTGGCGCGCTCTCAACGGCGTTGCAAAGTAGACATCCTGGGCTTTCCAGCAATATATGATAGTCCATACTTTGCCCAAGATTTGATGGCCCAAACCGGCGTTCAAAGTCACCCTCAAGAATTCCAGCGTTAAACGCCGGAACTGGCACCAAAATGGGAGTTAAACGCCCAAACTGGCACCAAAGCTGGCGTTTAACTCCAAGAAGAGTCTCTACATGAAAATGCTTCATTGCTCAGCCCAAGCACACACCAAGTGGGCCCGGAAGTGGATTTTTATGTCATTTACTCATCTCTGTAAACCCTAGGCTACTAGTTCTCTATAAGTAGGACCTCTTACTATTGTATTTACATCTTTCAATCATCGGAGCTTTTGATCATGTTTTTATGATTAAACCCTCTTTGGGAGGCTGGCCATTCGGCCATGCCTAGACCTTGTTCTTATGTATTTTCAACGGTGGAGTTTCTACACACCATAGATTAAGGTGTGGAGCTCTGCTGTACCTCGAGTATTAATGCAATTACTATTGTTCTTCTATTCAATTCCGCTTGTTCTTGTTCTAAGATATCACTTGTTCTTCAACTTGATGAATGTGATGATCCGTGACACTCATCATCATTCTCACCTATGAACGTGTGACTGACAACCACCTCCGTTCTACCTTCGATTGGGTGAATATCTCTTGGATTCCTGGTACACGATGCATGGTTGATCGCCTGACAACCGAGTGCTTGCCTGACAACCGAGCCAGCCATTCCGTGAGATCAGAGTCTTCGTGGTATAGGCTAGAACTGATGGCGGCATTCAACAGAATCCGGAAGGTCTAACCTTGTCTGTGGTATTCTGAGTAGGATTCAATGATTGAATGACTGTGACGTGCTTCAAACTCCTGAGGGCGGGGCGTTAGTGACAGACGCAAAAGAATCACTGGATTCTATTCCAGCCTGATCGAGAACCGACAGATGGATAGCCGTGCCGTGACAGGGTGCGTTGAACATTTCCACTGAGAGGATGGGAGGTAGCCACTGACAACGGTGAAACCCTTGCTTAAGCTTGCCATGGAAAGGAGTAAGAAGGATTGGATGAAGACAATAGGAAAGCAGAGAGACGGAAGGGAAGGCATCTTCATACGCTTATCTGAAATTCCTACCAATGAATTACATAAGTATCTCTATCTTTATCTTTATGTTTTATGCGTTTATCACCATACCCATTTGAGTTTGCCTGACTAAGATTTACAAGATGACCATAGCTTGCTTCATACCAACAATCTCCGTGGGATCGACCCTTATTCGCGTAAGGTTTATTACTTGGACGACCCAGTGCACTTGCTGGTTAGTTGTGCGAAGTTGTGTTTATGCCATGGTATTGAACACCAAGTTTTTGGGGCTCATTACCGGGGATTATGAGAGTTGTGAAAAGTATTGTTCACAATTTCGCGCACCAAGTTTTTGGCGCCGTTGCCGGGGATTGTTTGAGTTTGGACAACTGACGGTTCATCTTGTTGCTTAGATTAGGTATTTTTTTTCAGAGTTCTTGAAGATGAATTCTAGAGTTTCATGATGATTTGTTGAAGTCTGGCTGGCTGTGAAGCCATGTCTAATCTCATTGGACCGAGGTTTCAACTTATCATCACAAGAGCTTGTTGATTTTTATCAATCTTGCTGTTGGAGTAGTGATCTGCTAAGGCTTGGCTGGCCATTGGCCATGTCTAGTGTTTTGGACCGAAGCTTTCTTTGAAAGCTTGGCTGGCTGTGAAGCCATGTCTAATTCCTGGACCGGAGTCTTAGACTAGCATTGCACTGATTCCTGGAATTCTCATTAAGAATTTTGATACCTTTATTTTCTTTTCCACTTAATTTTCGAAAATCCAAAAAAAAAATTTACAAAATCATAAAACCAAAAATATTGCATGTTTCTTGTTTGAGTCTAGTGTCTCATCTTAAGTTTGGTGTCAATTGCATGCATTCATTCATGTGTCTTAAGGATCTTCAAGTAATTCTTGATGATTTTCGTGCTCTGATCTTTGAATTCTATTGACTTGAGTGTTTTGTGTGTCTCATATGCATTCTCATTTTGTTAGTATCAGTAGTATACAAACTGCTAAGTTTGGTGTCTTGCATGCATTGTTATTTGATTTTAGTTGCATTTTGATTATTCCTTATTATTAAAAATCCAAAAATATTTTTAATTTGTGTCTTTTCAAGTCAATCATACAGAGAATTGAAGATTCAGAACATACAGCAGAGGAATTGCACAGAAAAAGCTGGGCGTTCAAAACGCCCAGTGAAGAAGGACAGACTGGCGTTTAAACGCCAGCCAGGGTACCTGGTTGGGCGTTAAAGGTAGCATTTTGGGCGTTAAACGCCAGAATGTGCACCATTCTGGGCGTTTAACGCCAGGATGGCACAAGGGGGAAGATTTTGTTTTCAAATCAATTTTTTTTTAAGTTTTCAAAATCTTTTCAAAATCAAATCTTTTTCAAATCATATATTTTCAATCAAATCTTTTTCAAAATCAATTTCTTTCTATTTTTAAAGATACTTGCTATCAATTAATGATTTGATTTAACATTTCAAGTATGTTGCCTTTTCTGTTGAGAAAGGTTTAATGTTTGAAACATATCTTTTCTTGATAGCCAAGTCATTGATTTTAAACATCAAATCTTTTTAAAATGTTTTTCAAATCACATCTTCTCAATCACATCTTTTTAAAACCAATCAGATCTTCTCAATCACATCTTTTTCAAAATAGTTTTCAATCAAATCTTTTTAATTTCTAATTTCAAAATCTTTTTCAAAAATCATTTTTCTTTTTTTTTTACTTAGTTTTCGAAAATTAAAGACTTTTTTTTCAAAAACTGTTTTCAAAATCTTTTACTTGATTTTCGAAAATGACTTCCCTTCTTCCCACATCCTTCTATTTATGGACTAACACTATTCCTTAATGCAAAATTCGAACTCCATCTTCTTTGATAAGTTCGAATTTTCTACTTCTGTCTTCTACTTTTCTTTTCCTCTGACACCTAAAGGAATCTCTATACTGTGACATAGAGGATTCCACATTTTCTTGTTCCCTTCTCTTTCTTATGAGCAGGAGCAAAGACAAAAGCATTCTTGTTGAGGCTGATCCTGAACCTGAAAGGACCTTGAAGAGAAAGCTAAGAGAAGCCAAAGCACAACCCTCTGTAGAGGACCTAACAGAAATCTTCAAAGAAGAAGAACCCATGGCAGCCGAAAACAACAATAATGCCAACAATGCAAGGAAGGTGCTGGGTGACTTTACTGCACCTACTCCCGACTTCTATGGGAGAAGCATCTCTATCCCTGCCATTGGAGCAAACAACTTTGAGCTTAAGCCTCAATTAGTTTCTCTAATGCAACAGAATTGCAAGTTCCATGGACTTCCATTGGAAGATCCTCATCAGTTCTTAGCTGAATTCTTGCAAATCTGTGACACTGTCAAGACTAATGGGGTTGACCCTGAGGTCTACAGACTTATGCTATTCCCTTTTGCTGTAAGAGACAGAGCTAGGATATGGTTGGACTCACAACCTAAAGAAAGCCTGGACTCTTGGGAAAAGCTAGTCAATGCCTTCTTGGCAAAGTTCTTTCCACCTCAAAAATTGAGTAAGCTTAGAGTGGAAGTCCAAACCTTCAGACAGAAGGACATAGAATCCCTCTATGAAGCTTGGGAAAGATACAAACAATTAATCAGAAAGTGTCCTTCTGATATGCTTTCTGAATGGAGCATCATAGGTATTTTCTATGATGGTCTCTCTGAACTATCCAAAATGTCTTTGGATAGCTCTGCTGGAGGATCTCTTCATCTGAAGAAGACGCCTACTGAAGCTCAAGAACTGATTGAAATGGTGGCAAATAACCAATTCATGTACACTTCTGAAAGGAATCCTGTGAACAATGGGACTAGTCAGAAGAAAGGAGTTCTTGAGATTGACACTCTGAATGCCATATTGGCTCAGAACAAAATATTGACTCAACAAGTCAATATAATTTCTCAAAGTCTGTCTGGAATGCAAAATGCACCAAACAGTACTAAGGAGGCTTCATCTGAGGAAGAAGCTTATGATCCTGAGAACCCTTCAATGGAAGAGGTGAATTACATGGGAGAACCCTATGGAAACACCTATAATCCTTCATGGAGAAATCATCCAAATTTGTCATGGAAGGATCAATAGAGACCTCAACAAGGTTTCAACAATAATAATGGTGGAAGAAACAGGTTTAGCAACAGCAAGCCTTTTCCATCATCTTCTCAGCAACAGACAGAGAGTTCTAAGCAGAATACCTCTGACTTAGCAACCATGGTCTCTGATCTAATCAAAACCACTCAAAGTTTTATGACTGAAACAAGGTCCTCCATTAGAAACTTGGAGGCACAAATGGGTCAGCTGAGCAAGAAAATTACTGAACTCCCTCCTAGTACTCTTCCAAGCAATACAGAAGAAAATCCAAAAGGAGAGTGCAAGGCCATCAACATGGCCGAATTTTGGGAGGAAGAAGAGGCTGTGAACACCACTGAGGAAGGCCTCACTGGACGTCCACTGGCCTCCAATGAGTTCCCCAATGAGGAACCATGGGAATCTGAGGCTCAAAATGAGACCATAGAGATTCCATTGGACTTACTTCTGCCATTCATGAGCTCTGATGAGTATTCTTCCTCTGAAGAGGATGAGTATGTCACTGAAGAGCAAGTTGCTAAATACCTTGGAGCAATCATGAAGCTAAATGACAAGTTATTTGGAAATGAGACTTGGGATGATGAACCCCCTTTGCTCACCAAAGAACTAGATGACTTGTCTAGGCAGAAATTACCTCAAAAGAGACAGGATCCTGGGAAGTTTTCAATACCTTGTACCATAGGCACCATGACCTTCAAGAAGGCCTTGTGTGACTTAGGGTCAAGTGTAAACCTCATGCCTCTCTCTGTAATGGAGAAGCTAGGGATCTTTGAGGTGCAAGCTGCAAAAATCTCACTAGAGATGGCAGACAATTCAAGAAAACAAGCTTATGGACTTGTAGAGGATGTTCTGGTAAAAGTTGAAGACCATTACATCCCTACTGATTTCATAGTCCTAGAGACTGGGAAGTGCATGGATGAATCCATCATCCTTGGCAGACCCTTCCTAGCCACAGCAAAGGCTGTGATTGATGTTGATAGAGGAGAGTTGATCATTCAAGTGAATGAAGAATCCTTGGTGTTTAAGGCCCAAGGATATCCCTCTGTCATCATGGAGAGGAAGCATGAAGTGCTCCTCTCAAAACAGAGCCAAACAGAGCCCCCACAGTCAAACTCTAAGTTTGGTGTTGGGAGGCCACAACCAACTTCTAAGTTTGGTGTTGAACCCCCACATTCAAACTCTAAGTTTGGTGTTGGGAGGTTCCAACATTGCTCTGAGCATCTGTGAGGCTCCATGAGAGCCCTCTGTCAAGCTACTGACATTAAAGAAGCGCTTGTTGGGAGGCAACACAATGTTATATTTTATCTATTTTCCTTTGTTATTTTATGTTCTTTTGTAGGTTGATGATCATGAGAAGTCACAAAATCAATGAAAAAAGCAAAAACAGAACGAAAAACAGAAAGAAAAACAGCACACCCTGGAGGAGAGCGTGCTGGCGTTTAAACGCTAGTGAGGCTAGCTGTTGGGCGTTTAACGCCCAGTCTGGCACCATTCTGGGGTTTAACGCCAGAAAGGGGCACCAGACTGGCGTTAAACGCCAGAAAAGGGCAAGAAGCTGGCGTTAAACGCCAGAAATGGGCACCAGCCCGGCGTTTAACACCAGAATTGGCTAAAAACGCATTTTTGCATGCCATTTGGTGTAGGGATGACTTTTCCTTGACACCTCAGGATCTGTGGACCCCACAGGATCCCCACCTACCCTACCACTCTCTATTTCTTCTTCACCCATTCACCAATCACCTCAACACCTCTTCCCCAAAAAAAAAAACCTTCACCTATCAAATCCCATCTTTCTCTTCACCACTCACATCCATCCTTCATAAAACCCCACCTACCTCACCATTTAAATTCAAACTACTTTACCACCTAAACCCACCCTCAATTGACCGAACCCTACCCTTCCCCCTCTCCTATATAAACCCATCTACACTCCTTCATTTTCACACAACCTAAACACTACTTCTCCCCCTTTGGCCGAACACAAAGCCATTCCCTTCTTCCTCATTTCTTCTTCTTCTACTCTCTTCTTTCTTCTTTTGCTCGAGGACGAGCAAACATTTTAAGTTTGGTGTGGTAAAAGCATTACTTTTTGTTTTTCCATAACCATTTATGGCATCCAAGGCCGGAGAAACCTCTAGAAAGAGGAAAGGGAAGGCAAAAGCTTCCACCTCCGAGTCATGGGAGATGGAGAGATTCATCTCAAGGGTGCATCAAGACCACTTCTATGAAGTTGTGGCCTTGAAGAAGGTAATCCTCGAGGTCCCTTTTTCACTCAAAAAGAGTGAATATCCGGAGATCCGACATGAGATCCGAAGAAGAGGTTGGGAAGTTCTTACCAACCCCATTCAACAAGTCGGAATCTTAATGGTTTAAGAGTTCTATGCCAAAGCATGGATCACCAAGAACCATGATCAAAGTGTGAACCCGGATCCAAAGAATTATCTTACTATGGTTCGGGGGAAATACTTGGATTTTAGTCCGGAAAATGTAAGGTTGGCATTCAACTTGCCCATGATGCAAGGAGATGAACATCCTTACACTAGAAGGGTCAACTTTGATCAAAGGTTGGACCAAGTCCTCACAGTTATATGTGAAGAGGGTGCCCAATGGAAGAGAGATTCAAGAGGGAAGCTGGTTCAATTGAGAAGGCATGACCTCAAGCCCGTGGCTAGGGGATGGTTGGAGTTTATCCAACGCTCAATCATTCCCACTAGCAACCGGTCCGAAGTTACCATAGACCGGGCTATCATGATCCATAGCATCATGATTGGAGAAGAAATAGAGGTTCACGAGGTTATATCCTAAGAACTTTATAAGGTGGCGGACAAGTCCTCTACCTTGGCAAGGTTAGCCTTTCCTCATCTCATTTGTCACCTTTGTTATTCGGTTGGAGTTGACAAAGAGGGAGACATCCCCATTGATGAGGACAAGCCCATCACTAAGAAGAGGGATGGAGCACACAAGAGACCCCACTCATCATGAGATCCCTGAGATTCCTCAAGGGATGCACTTTCCTCCACAAAACTATTGGGAGCAACTAAACACCTCCCTAGGAGAATTGAGTTCCAACATGGGACAACTAAGGGTGGAGCACCAAGAACACTCCATCATCCTCCATGAGATTAGAGAAGATCAAAAAATCATGAGAGAGGAGCAACAAAGACAAGGAAGAGATATTGAGGAGCTCAAGCACTCCATAGGATCTTCAAGAGGAAGAAAGAGCCGCCATCACTAAGGTGGACCCGTTCTTTAATTTCCTTGTTCTTTATTTTTCTGTTTTTTGAAATTTAGTACTTATGTTTATCTATGTTTGTGTCTTGTGATCATTAGTGTCTTAGTGTCTATGCCTTAAAGTTATGAATGTCCTATGAATCCATCACCTTTCTTAAATAAAAAAAAATATGTGCTTAATTGAAAAAGAAAGAATTGCATGAATTTTGAATTTTATAACAGTTTAATTATTTTGATGTGGTGGCAATACTTTTGTTCTCTGAGTGTATGCTTAAACAGTGCATATGTCTTTTGAATTTGTGGTTCACGAATGTTGGCTCTTGAAAGAATGATGAAAAAGGAGAAATGTTACTGAGGATCTGAAAAATCATTAAAATGATTCTTGAAGCAAGAAAAAGTAGCGATTCAAAAAAAAATCGAAAAAAAAGAGAGAAAAAGAAAGAAAAAGAAAAGAAATAAAGTTGTGATCCAAGGCAAAAAGAGTGTGCTTAAGAACCCTGGACACCTCTAATTGGGGACTCTAGCAAAGCTGAGTCACAATCTGAAAAGGTTCACCCAATTATGTGTCTGTGGCATGTATGTATCCGGTGGTAATACTGGAAGACAGAGTGCTTTGGGCCACAGCCAAGACTCAATAAGTAGCTATGTTCAAGAATCATCATACTTAACTAGGAGAATCAATGGCACTATCTGGATTCTGAGTTCCTAAAGAAGCCAATCATTCTGAATTTCAAAGGATAGATGAGATGCCAAAACTATTCAGAGGCAAAAAGCTAAAAGCCCCGCTCATCTAATTAAATACTGATCTTCATAGATGTTTTTGGAATTCATTGTATATTCTCTTCTTTTTATCTTATTTGATTTTCAGTTGCTTGAGGACAAGCAACAATTTAAGTTTGGTGTTGTGATGAGCGGATAATTTGTACGCTTTTTGGCATTATTTTTAGTATGTTTTTAGTATGATCTAGTTAGTTTTTAGTATATTTTTATTAGTTTTTAGTTAAAATTCACTTTTCTGGACTTTACTATGAGTTTGTGTGTTTTTTCTGTGATTTTAGGTATTTTCTGGCTGAAATTGAGGGACCTGAGCAAAAATATGATTCAGAGACTGAAAAGGACTGCAGATGCTGTTGGATTCTGACCTCCCTGCACTCGAAGTGGATTTTCTGGAGCCACAGAAGCCCCATTGGCGCGCTCTCAACGGCGTTGGAAAGTAGACATCTTGGGCTTTCCAGCAATATATGATAGTGCATACTTTGCCCAAGATTTGATGGCCCAAACCGGCGTTCAAAGTCACCCTCAAGAATTCCAGCGTTAAACGCCGGAACGGGCACCAAAATGGGAGTTAAACGCCCAAACTGGCACCAAAGCTGGCGTTTAACTCCAAGAAGAGTCTCTACACGAAAATGCTTCATTGCTCTGCCCAAGCACACACCAAGTGGGCCCGGAAGTGGATTTTTATGTCATTTACTCATCTCTGTAAACCCTAGGCTACTAGTTCTCTATAAGTAGGACCTTTTACTATTGTATTTACATCTTTCAATCATCGGAGCTTTTGATCATGTTTTTATGATTGAACCCTCTTTGGGAGGCTGGCCATTCGGCCATTCCTAGACCTTGTTCTTATGTATTTTCAATGGTGGAGTTTCTACACACCATAGATTAAGGTGTGGAGCTCTGCTGTACCTCGAGTATTAATGCAATTACTATTGTTCTTCTATTCAATTCCGCATGTTCTTGTTCTAAGATATCACTTGTTCTTCAACTTGATGAATGTGATGATCCGTGACACTCATCATCATTCTCACCTATGAACGTGTGACTGACAACCACCTCCGTTTTACCTTCGATTGGGTGAATATCTCTTGGATTCCTGGTACACGATGCATGGTTGATCGCCTGACAACCGAGTGCTCGCCTGACAACCGAGCCAGCCATTCCGTGAGATCAGAGTCTTCGTGGTATAGGCTAGAACTGATGGCGGCATTCAACAGAATCCGGAAGGTCTAACCTTGTCTGTGGTATTCTGAGTAGGATTCAATGATTGAATGACTGTGACGTGCTTCAAACTCCTGAGGGCGGGGCGTTAGTGACAGACGCAAAAGAATCACTGGATTCTATTCCGGCCTGATCGAGAACCGACAGATGGATAGCCGTGCCGTGACAGGGTGCGTTGAACATTTCCACTGAGAGGATGGGAGGTAGCCACTGACAACGGTGAAACCCTTGCTTAAGCTTGCCATGGAAAGGAGTAAGAAGGATTGGATGAGACAGTAGGAAAGCAGAGAGACGAAGGAAGACATCTTCATACGCTTATCTGAAATTCCTACAATGAATTACATAAGTATCTCTATCTTTATCTTTATGTTTTATGCGTTTATCACCATACCCATTTGAGTTTGCCTGACTAAGATTTACAAGATGACCATAGCTTGCTTCATACCAACAATCTCCGTGGGATCGACCCTTACTCGTGTAAGGTTTATTACTTGGACGACCCAGTGCACTTGCTGGTTAGTTGTGCGAAGTTGTGTTTATGCCATGGTATTGAACACCAAGTTTTTGGGGTTCATTACCGGGGATTATGAAAGTTGTGAAAAGTATTGTTCACAATTTTGCGCACCAAGTTTTTGGCGCCGTTGCCGGGGATTGTTTGAGTTTGGACAACTGACAGTTCATCTTGTTGCTTAGATTAGGTATTTTTTTTCAGAGTTCTTGAAGATGAATTCTAGAGTTTCATGATGATTTGTTGAAGTCTGGCTGGCTGTGAAGCCATGTCTAATCTCATTGGACCGAGGTTTCAACTTATCATCACAAGAGCTTGTTGATTTTTATCAATCTTGCTGTTGGAGCAGTGATCTGCTAAGGCTTGGCTGGCCATTGGCCATGTCTAGTGTTTTGGATCGAAGCTTTCTTTGAAAGCTTGGCTGGCTGTGAAGCCATGTCTAATTCCTGGACCGGAGTCTTAGACTAGCATTGCACTGATTCCTGGAATTCTCATTAAGAATTTTGATACCTTTATTTTCTTTTCCACTTAATTTTCGAAAATCCAAAAAAAAAATTTACAAAATCATAAAACCAAAAATATTGCATGTTTCTTGTTTGAGTCTAGTGTCTCATCTTAAGTTTGGTGTCAATTGCATGCATTCATTTCATGTGTCTTAAGGATCTTCAAGTAATTCTTGATGATTTTCGTGCTCTGATCTTTGAATTCTATTGACTTGAGTGTTTTGTGTGTCTCATATGCATTCTCATTTTGTTAGTGTCAGTAGTATACAAACTGCTAAGTTTGGTGTCTTGCATGCATTGTTATTTGATTTTAGTTGCATTTTGATTATTCCTTATTATTAAAAATCCAAAAATATTTTTAATTTGTGTCTTTTCAAGTCAAATCATACAGAGAATTGAAGATTCAGAACATACAGCAGAGGAACTGCACAGAAAAAGCTGGGCGTTCAAAACGCCCAGTGAAGAAGGACAGACTGGCGTTTAAACGCCAGCCAGGGTACCTGGTTGGGCGTTTAACGCCCAAAAGAGTAGCATTTTGGGCGTTAAACGCCAGAATGTGCACCATTCTGGGCGTTTAACGCCAGGATGGCACAAGGGGGGAAGATTTTGTTTTCAAATCAATTTTTTTTTAAGTTTTCAAAATCAAATATTTTTCAAATCAAATTTTCAATCAAAATCTTTTTCAAAATCAATTTCTTTCCATTTTCAAAGATACTTGCTACCAATTAATGATTTGATTCAACATTTCAAGTATGTTGCCTTTTCTGCTGAGAAAGGTTTAATGTTTGAATCATATCTTTTCTTGTTAGTCAAGTTTTTAATTTTCAAAATCAAATTTTTTTTAAAATATTTTTCAAATCATATCTTTTCAATCACATTTTTTTTAAAAACCAATCATATCTTCTTAACCACATCTTTTTCAAAATAGTTTTCAATCAAATCTCTTTGATTTCTGATTTCAAAATCTTTTTCAAAAATCACTTGATTTCTTTTCCACTTTTATTTTCGAAAATCAAAGTGACGTTTTTCAAAATGTTTTCAAAATCTTTTACTTAATTTTCGAAAATTACTTCCCTCCTTCTCACACCCTTCTATTTATGGACTAACACTATCCCTTAATGCAAAATTCGAACTCCATCTTCTTTGATAAGTTCGAATTTTTCTACTTCTGTCTCCTACTCTTCTTTTCCTCTGACACTTCAAGGAATCTCTATACTGTGACATAGAGGATTCCACATTTTCTTGTTCCCTTCTCTTTCTTATGAGCAGGAGCAAAGACAAAGGCATTCTTGTTGAGGCTGATCCTGAACCTGAAAGGACCCTGAAGAGAAAGCTAAGAGAAGCCAAAGCACAACTCTCTTTAGAGGACCTGACCGAATTCTTCAAAGAAGAAGAACACATGGCAGTCGAAAACAACAATGCCAACAATGCAAGGAAGGTGCTGGGTGACTTTACTGCACCTACTCCCGACTTCTATGGGAGAAGCATCTCTATCCCTGCCATTGGAGCAAACAACTTTGAGCTTAGGCCTCAATTAGTTTCTCTAATGCAACAGAATTGCAAGTTCCATGGACTTCCATTGGAAGATCCTCATCAGTTTTTAGCTGAATTCTTGCAAATCTGTGACACTGTCAAAACTAATGGGGTTGACCCTGAGGTCTACAGACTTATGCTATTCCCTTTTGCTGTAAGAGACAGAGCTAGAACATGGTTGGATTCTCAACCTAAAGAAAGCCTGGACTCTTGGGAAAAGCTAGTCAATGCCTTCTTGGCAAAGTTCTTTCCACCTTAAAAACTGAGTAAGCTTAGAGTGGAAGTCCAAACCTTCAGACAGAAGGAAGGAGAATCCCTCTATGAAGCTTGGGAAAGATACAAACAATTGATCAGAAAGTGTCCCTCTGATATGCTTTCTGAATGGAGCATCATAGGAATTTTCTATGATGGTCTCTCTGAACTATCCAAGATGTCTTTGGATAGCTCTGTTGGAGGATCTCTTCATCTGAAGAAGATGCCTACTGAAGCTCAAGAACTGATTGAAATGGTTGCAAATAACCAATTCATGTACACTTCTGAAAGAAATCCTGTGAACAATGGGACTAGTCAGAAGAAAGGAGTTCTTGAGATTGACACTCTGAATGCCATATTGGCTCAGAACAAAATATTGACTCAACAAGTCAACATGATTTCTCAAAGTCTGTCTGGAATGCAAAATGCACCAAGCAGTACTAAGGAAGCTTCATCTGAGGAAGAAGCTTATGATCCTGAGAACCCTTCAATGGAAGAGGTGAATTACATGGGAGAACCCTATGGAAACACCTATAATCCTTCATGGAGGAATCATCCAAATCTTTCATGGAAAGATCAACAGAGACCTCAACAAGGTTTCAATAACAATAATGGTGGTAGAAACAGGTTTAGCAATAGCAAGCCTTTTCCATCATCTTCTCAGCCACAAACAGAGAGTTCTAAGCAGAATACCTCTGACTTAGCAACCATGGTCTCTGATCTAATCAAAACCACTCAAAGTTTCATGACTGAAACAAGGTCCTCCATCAGAAATTTGGAAGGACAAGTGGGTCAGCTGAGCAAGAAAATGACTGAACTCCCTCCTAGTACTCTCCCAAGCAATACAGAAGAAAATCCAAAACGAGAGTGCAAAGCCATAAACATGGCCGAATTTTGGGAGGAAGAAGAGGCAGTGAACGCCACTGAGGAAGACCTCAATGGACGTCCACTGACCTCCAATGAGTTCCCCAATGAGGAACCATGGGAATCTGAGGCTCAAACTGAGACCATAGAGATTCCATTGGACTTACTTCTGCCATTCATGAGCTCTGATGAGTATTCTTCCTCTGAAGAGGATGAGTATGTCACTGAAGAGCAAGTTGCTAAATACCTCGGAGCAATCATGAAGCTAAATGACAAGTTATTTGGAAATGAGACTTGGGAGGATGAACCCCCTTTGCTCATCAAAGAACTGGATGACTTGTCTAGGCAGAAACTGCCTCAAAAGAGGCAGGATCCTGGGAAGTTTTCAATACCTTGTACCATAGGCATCATGACCTTCAAGAAGGCCTTGTGTGACTTAGGGTCAAGTGTAAACCTCATGCCTCTCTCTGTAATGGAGAAGCTAGGGATCTTTGAGGTACAAGCTGCAAAAATCTCACTAGAGATGGCAGACAATTCAAGAAAACAAGCTTATGGACTTGTAGAGGATGTTCTAGTAAAAGTTGAGGACCATTACATCCCTACTGATTTCATAGTCCTAGAGACTGGGAAGTGCATGGATGAATCCATCATCCTTGGCAGACCCTTCCTAGCCATAGCAAAGGCTGTGATTGATGTTGATAGAGGAGAGTTGATCATTCAAGTGAATGAAGAATTCTTGGTGTTTAAGGCCCAAGGATATCCCTCTGTCACCATGGAGAGGAAACATGAAGAGCTCCTCTCAAAAACAGAGCCCCCACAGTCAAACTCTAAGTTTGGTGTTGGGAGGCCACAACCAAACTCTAAGTTTGGTGTTGAACCCCCACATTCAAACTCTAAGTTTGGTGTTGGGAGGTTCCAACATTACTCTGAGCATCTGTGAGGCTCCATGAGAGACCTCTGTCAAGCTATTGACATTAAAGAAGCGCTTGTTGGGAGGCAACCCAATGTTATATTTTATCTATTTTCTTTTGTTATTTTATGTTTTTTTGTAGGTTGATGATCATGAGAAGTCACAAAATCAATGAAAAAGCAAAAACAGAATGAAAAATAGAAAGAAAAATAGCACACCCTAGAGGACGCACCTACTGGCGTTTAAACGCCAGTGAGGCTAGCTATTTGGCGTTTAACGCCCAGTCTGGCACCATTCTGGGCGTTTAACGTCAGAAAGGGGCACCAGACTGGCATTAAACGCCAGAGAAGGGCAAGAACCTGGCGTTAAACGCCAGAAATGGGCACCAGCCTGGCGTTTAACGCCAGAAAGGGCTAAAAACGTGTTTTTGCTTGCCATTTGGTGCAGGGATGACTTTTCCTTGACACCTCAGGATCTGTGGACCCCACAGGATCCCCACCTACCCTACCACTCTCTCTCTTCTTCACCCCATTCACCAATCACCTCAACACCTCTTCCCCAAAAACCCCTCACCTATCAACTCCCTTCTTTTTCTTCACCACTCACATCCATCTTTCATAAAACCCCACCTACCTCACCATTCAAATTCAAACCACTTTCCCACCCAAACCCACCCTCAAATGGCCGAACCCTACCCTTCCCCCTCTCCTATATAAACCCTCCTTCACTCCTTCATTTTCACACAACCTAAACACCATTTCTCTCCCCTTTGGCCGAACACAAAGCCATTCCCTTTCTCCTCATTTCTCCTTCTTCTACTCTCTTCTTTCTTCTTTTGCTCGAGGATGAGCAAACATTTTAAGTTTGGTGTGGTAAAAGCATTGCTTTTTGTTTTTCCATAACCATTTATGGAATCCAAGGCCAGAGAAACCTCTAGAAAGAGGAAAGGGAAGGCAAAAGCTTCCACCTCCGAGTCATGGGAGATGGAAAGATTCATCTCAAGGGTGCATCAAGACCATTTCTATGAAGTTGTGGCCTTGAAGAAGGTGATCCCCGAGGTCCCTTTTTCACTCAAAAAGGGTGAATATCCGGAGATCCGACATGAGATCCGAAGAAGAGGTTGGGAAGTTCTTACCAACCCCATTCAACAAGTCGAAATCTTGATGGTTCAAGAGTTCTATGCCAATGCATGGATCACCAAGAACCATGACCAAAGTGTGAACCCGAATCCAAAGAATTATCTTACCATGGTTCGGGGGAAATACTTGGATTTTAGTCCGGAAAATGTAAGGTTGGCATTCAACTTGCCTATGATGCAAGGAGATGAACATCCTTACACTAGAGGGTCAACTTTGATCAAAGGTTGGACCAAGTCCTCACAGTCATATGTGAAGAGGGCGCCCAATGGAAGAGAGATTCAAGAGGAAAGCCGGTTCAATTGAGAAGGCATGACCTCAAGCCCGTGGCTAGGGGATGGTTGGAGTTCATCCAACGCTCAATCATTCCCACTAGCAACCGGTCCGAAGTTACCATAGACCGGGCTATCATGATCCATAGCATCATGATTGGAGAAGAAATAGAGGTTCATGAGGTTATAGCCCAAGAACTCTATAAGGTGGCGGACAAGTCCTCTACCTTGGCAAGGTTAGCCTTTCCTCATCTCATTTGTCACCTCTGTTATTCAGTTGGAGTTGACATAGAGGGAGATATCCCCATTGATGAGAACAAGCCCATCACTAAGAAGAGGATGGAGCACACAACAGATCCCACTCATCATGAGATCCCTGAGATTCCTCAAGGGATGCACTTTCCTCCACAAAATTATTGGGAGCAACTAAACACCTACCTAGGAGAATTGAGTTCCAACATGGGACAAACTAAGGGTGGAGCACCAAGAACACTCCATCATCCTCCATGAAATTAGAGAAGATCAAAGAGTCATGAGAGAGGAACAACAAAGACAAGGAAGAGATATTGAGGAGCTCAAGCACTCCATAGGAGATTCAAGAGGAAGAAAGAGCCGCCATCACTAAGGTGGACCCGTTCTTTGATTTCCTTGTTCTTTATTCTTCTGTTTTTTTTCGATTTCTATGCTTATGTTTATCCATGTTTATGTCTTGTGATCATTAGTGTCTTAGTGTCTATGCCTAAAAGTTATGAATGTCCTATGAATCCATCACCTCTCTTGAATAAAACGTGCTTAATTGAAAAAGGAATAATTGCATGAATTTTGAATTTTATAACAGTTTAATTATTTTGATGTGGTGGCAATATTTTTTGTTTTCTGAATGTATGCTTAAACAGTGCATATGTATCTTGAATTTGTGGTTCATGAATGTTGGCTCTTGAAAGAATGATGAAAAAGGAGACATGTTACTGAGGATCTGAAAAATCATTAAAATGATTCTTGAAGCAAGAAAAAGCATTTCTATTCAAAAAAAAAATCGAAAAAAAAGAGAAAAAGAAAAGAAAAAGAAAAAAAATAATAATAAAGTTGTGATCCAAGGCAAAAAGAGTGTGCTTAAGAACCCTGGACACCTCTAATTGGGGACTTTAGCAAAGCTGAGTCACAATCTGAAAAGGTTCACCCAATTATGTGTCTGTGGCATGTATGTATCCGGTGGTAATACTGCAAGACAGAGTGCTTTGGGCCACAGCCAAGACTCAATAAGTAGCTATGTTCAAGAATCATCATACTAAACTAGGAGAATCAATGAAAATATCTGGATTCTGAGTTCCTAAAGAAGCCAATCATTCTGAATTTCAAAGGATAGAGTGAGATGCCAAAACTGTTCAGAGGCAAAAAGCTAAAAGCCCCGCTCATCTAATTAATACTGATCTTCATAGATGTTTTTGGAATTCATTGCATATTCTCCTCTTTTTATCTTATTTGATTTTCAGTTGCTTGAGGACAAGCAACAATTTAAGTTTGGTGCTGTGATGAGCGGATAATTTGTACGCTCTTTGGCATTGTTTTTAGTATGTTTTTAGTATGTTCCAGTTAGTTTTTAGTATATTTTCATTAGTTTTTAGTTAAAATTCACTTTTCTGGACTTTACTATGAGTTTGTGTGTTTTTCTGTGATTTCGGGTATTTTCTGGCTGAAATTGAGGGACCTGAGCAAAAATCTGATTCAGAGACTGAAAAGGACTGCAGATGCTGTTGGATTCTGACCTCCCTGCACTCGAAGTGGATTTTCTGGAGCTACAGAAGCCCAATTGGCGCGCTCTCAACGGCGTTGGAAAGTAGACATCCTGGGCTTTCCAGCAATATATGATAGTTCATACTTTGTTCAAGATTTGATGGCCCAAACCGGCGTTCAAAGTCACCCTCAGGAATTCCAGTGTTAACCGCCGGATTTGGCACCAAAATGGGAGTTAAACGCCCAAACTGGCACTAAAGCTGGCGTTTAACTCCAAGAAGAGTCTCTACACGAAAATGCTTCATTGCTCAGCCCAAGCACACACCAAGTGGGCCCGGAAGTGGATTTTTATGTCATTTACTCATCTCTGTACACCCTAGGCTACTAGTTTTCTATAAGTAGGACCTTTTACTATTGTATTGAGATCTGGGTAGCTATCTTCATTTTATGCTATCTTAGATCATTGGGAGGCTGGCCATTCGGCCATGCCTAGACCTTGTTCTTATGTATTTTCAACGGTGGAGTTTCTACACACCATAGATTAAGGTGTGGAGCTCTGCTGTACCTCGAGTATTAATGCAATTACTATTGTTCTTCCATTCAATTCCGTTTGTTCTTGTTCTAAGATATCACTTGTTCTTCAACTTGATGAATGTGATGATCTGTGACACTCATCACCATTCTCACCTATGAACGTGTGACTGACAACCACCTCCGTTCTACCTTCGATTGAGTGAATATCTCTTGGATTCCTGATTGCACGATGCATGGTTGATCGCCTGACAACCGAGCCAACCATTCCGTGAGATCAGAGTCTTCGTGGTATAGGCTAGAACTGATGGCGGCATTCAAGAGAATCCGGAAGGTCTAACCTTGTCTGTGGTATTCTGAGTAGGATTCAATGATTGAATGACTGTGACGTGCTTCAAACTCCTAGCAGGCGGGGCGTTAGTGACAAACGCAAAAGAATCGCTGGATTCTATTCCGGCCTGACCGAGAACCGACAGATGATTAGCCATGCTGTGACAGAGCATAGGAACATTTTCACTGAGAGGATGGGAGGTAGCCACTGACAACGGTGAAACCCTACATAAGCTTGCCATGGAAAGGAGTAAGAAGGATTGGATGAAGACAGTAGGAAAGCAGAGAGACGGAAGGGAAGGCATCTTCATGCGCTTATATGAAATTCCTACCAATGAATTACATAAGTATCTCTATCTTTACCTTCATGTTTATTTCGTTTATCACAATATCCATTTGAGTTTGCTTGACTAAGATTTACAAGATGACCATAGCTTGCTTCATACTAACAATCTCCGTGGGATCGACCCTTACTCGCATAAGGTTTATTACTTGGACGACCCAGTGCACTTGCTGGTTAGTTGTGCGAAGTTGTGTAATGCCATGGTATTGAACACCAAGTTTTTGGGGTTCATGACTGGGGATTATGAGAGTTGTGAAAAGTATTGTTCACAATTTCGCGCACCATTGATCATTCAAGTGAATGAAGAATCCTTGGTGTTTAAGGCCCAAGGATATCCCTCTGTCATCATGGAGAGGAAGCATGAAGAGCTCCTCTCAAAACAGAGCCAAACAGAGCCCCCACAGTCAAACTCTAAGTTTGGTGTTGGGAGGCCACAACCAACTTCTAAGTTTGGTGTTGAACCCCCACATTCAAACTCTAAGTTTGGTGTTGGGAGGTTCCAACATTGCTCTGAGCATCTGTGAGGCTCCATGAGAGCCCTCTGTCAAGCTACTGACATTAAAGAAGCGCTTGTTGGGAGGCAACACAATGTTATATTTTATCTATTTTCCTTTGTTATTTTATGTTCTTTTGTAGGTTGATGATCATGAGAAGTCACAAAATCAATGAAAAAAGCAAAAACAGAATGAAAAATAGAAAGAAAAACAGCACACCCTGGAGGAGAACGTGCTGGCGTTTAAACGCTAGTGAGGCTAGCTGTTGGGCGTTTAACGCCCAGTCTGGCACCATTCTGGGGTTTAACGCCAGAAAGGGGCACCAGACTGGCGTTAAACGCCAGAAAAGGGCAAGAAGCTGGCGTTAAACGCCAGAAATGGGCACCAGCCCGGCGTTTAACGCCAAAATTGGCTAAAAACGCATTTTTGCATGCCATTTGGTGCAGGGATGACTTTTCCTTGACACCTCAGGATCTGTGGACCCCACAGGATCCCCACCTACCCTACCACTCTCTATTTCTTCTTCACCCATTCACCAATCACCTCAACACCTCTTCCCCAAAAAAAAACCTTCACCTATCAAATCCCATCTTTCTCTTCACCACTCACATCCATCCTTCATAAAACCCCACCTACCTCACCATTTAAATTCAAACCACTTTACCACCCAAACCAACCCTCAATTGACCGAACCCTACCCTTCCCCCTCTCCTATATAAACCCATCTACACTCCTTCATTTTCACACAACCTAAACACTAATTCTCCCCCTTTGGCCGAACACAAAGCCATTCCCTTCTTCCTCATTTCTTCTTCTTCTACTCTCTTCTTTCTTCTTTTGCTCGAGGACGAGCAAACATTTTAAGTTTGGTGTGGTAAAAGCATTGCTTTTTGTTTTTCCATAACCATTTATGGCATCCAAGGCCGGAGAAACCTCTAGAAAGAGGAAAGGGAAGGCAAAAACTTCCACCTCTGAGTCATGGGAGATGGAGAGATTCATCTCAAGGGTGCATCAAGACCACTTCTATGAAGTTGTGGCCTTGAAGAAGGTGATCCCCGAGGTCCCTTTTTCACTCAAAAAGAGTGAATATCCGGAGATCCGACATGAGATCCGAAGAAGAGGTTGGGAAGTTCTTACCAACCCCATTCAACAAGTCGGAATCTTAATGGTTCAAGAGTTCTATGCCAATGCATGGATCACCAAGAACCATGATCAAAGTGTGAACCCGGATCCAAAGAATTATCTTACTATGGTTCGGGGGAAATACTTGGATTTTAGTCCGGAAAATGTAAGGTTGGCATTCAACTTGCCCATGATGCAAGGAGATGAACTTCCTTACACTAGAAGGGTCAACTTTGATCAAAGGTTGGACCAAGTCCTCACAGTTATATGTGAAGAGGGCGCCCAATGGAAGAGAGATTCAAGAGGGAAGCCGGTTCAATTGAGAAGGCATGACCTCAAGCCCGTGGCTAGGGGATGGTTGGAGTTTATCCAACGCTCAATCATTCCCACTAGCAACCGGTCCGAAGTTACCATAGACCGGGCTATCATGATCCATAGCATCATGATTGGAGAAGAAATAGAGGTTCATGAGGTTATATCCCAAGAACTTTATAAGGTGGCGGACAAGTCCTCTACCTTGGCAAGGTTAGCCTTTCCTCATCTCATTTGTCACCTCTGTTATTCGGTTGGAGTTGACATAGAGGGAGACATCCCCATTGATGAGGACAAGCCCATCACTAAGAAGAGGATGGAGCACACAAGAGACCCCACTCATCATGAGATCCCTGAGATTCCTCAAGGGATGCACTTTCCTCCACAAAACTATTGGGAGCAACTAAACACCTCCCTAGGAGAATTGAGTTCCAACATGGGACAACTAAGGGTGGAGCACCAAGAACACTCCATCATCCTCCATGAGATTAGAGAAGATCAAAGAATCATGAGAGAGGAGCAACAAAGACAAGGAAGAGATATTGAGGAGCTCAAGCACTCCATAGGATCTTCAAGAGGAAGAAAGAGCCGCCATCACTAAGGTGGACCCGTTCTTTAATTTCCTTGTTCTTTATTTTTCTGTTTTTCGAAATTTAGTGCTTATGTTTATCTATGTTTGTGTCTTGTGATCATTAGTGTCTTAGTGTCTATGCCTTAAAGTTATGAACGTCCTATGAATCCATCACCTTTCTTAAATAAAAAAAAATATGTGCTTAATTGAAAAAGAAAGAATTGCATGAATTTTGAATTTTATAATAGTTTAATTATTTTGATGTGGTGGCAATACTTTTGTTCTCTGAGTGTATGCTTAAACAGTGCATATGTCTTTTGAATTTGTGGTTCATGAATGTTGGCTCTTGAAAGAATGATGAAAAAGGAGAAATGTTACTGAGGATCTGAAAAATCATTAAAATGATTCTTGAAGCAAGAAAAAGTAGCGATTCAAAAAAAATCGAAAAAAAAAGAGAGAAAAAGAAAGAAAAAGAAAAGAAATAAAGTTGTGATCCAAGGCAAAAAGAGTGTGCTTCAGAACCCTGGACACCTCTAATTGGGGACTCTAGCAAAGCTAAGTCACAATCTGAAAAGGTTCACCCAATTATGTGTCTGTGGCATGTGTGTATCCGGTGGTAATACTGGAAGACAGAGTGCTTTGGGCCACAGCCAAGACTCAATAAGTAGCTATGTTCAAGAATCATCATACTTAACTAGGAGAATCAATGACACTATCTGGATTCTGAGTTCCTAAAGAAGCCAATCATTCTGAATTTCAAAGGATAGAGTGAGATGCCAAAACTATTCAGAGGCAAAAAGCTAAAAGCCCCGCTCATCTAATTAATACTGATCTTCATAGATGTTTTTGGAATTTATTGTATATTCTCTTCTTTTTATCTTATTTGATTTTCATTTGCTTGAGGACAAGCAACAATTTAAGTTTGGTGTTGTGATGAGCGAATAATTTGTACGCTTTTTGGCATTGTTTTTAGTATGTTTTTAGTATGATCTAGTTAGTTTTTAGTATATTTTTATTAGTTTTTAGTTAAAATTCACTTTTCTGGACTTTACTATGAGTTTGTGTGTTTTTCTGTGATTTCAGGTATTTTCTGGCTGAAATTGAGGGACCTGAGCAAAAATCTGATTCAGAGACTGAAAAGGACTGCAGATGCTGTTGGATTCTGACCTCCCTGCACTCGAAGTGGATTTTCTGGAGCCACAGAAGCCCAATTGGCGCGCTCTTAACGGCGTTGGAAATTAGACATCCTGGGCTTTCCAGAAATATATGATAGTCCATACTTTGCCCAAGATTTGATGGCCCAAACCGGCGTTCAAAGTCACCCTCAAGAATTCCAGCGTTAAACGCCGGAACTGGCACCAAAATGGGAGTTAAACGCCCAAACTGGCACCAAAGCTGGCGTTTAACTCCAAGAAGAGTCTCTACACAAAAATGATTCATTGCTCTGCCCAAGCACACACCAAGTGGGCCCGGAAGTGGATTTTTATGTCATTTACTCATCTCTGTAAACCCTAGGCTACTAGTTCTCTATAAGTAGGACCTTTTACTATTGTATTTACATCTTTCAATCATCGGAGCTTTTGATCATGTTTTTATGATTGAACCCTCTTTGGGAGGCTGGCCATTCGGCCATGCCTAGACCTTGTTCTTATGTGTTTTCAACGGTGGAGTTTCTACACACCATAGATTAAGGTGTGGAGCTCTGCTGTACCTCGAGTATTAATGCAATTACTATTGTTCTTCTATTCAATTCTGCTTGTTCTTGTTCTAAGATATCACTTGTTCTTCAACTTGATGAATGTGATGATCCGTGACACTCATCATCATTCTCACCTATGAACGTGTGACTGACAACCACCTCCGTTCTACCTTCGATTGGGTGAATATCTCTTGGATTCCTAGTACACGATGCATGGTTGATCGCCTGACAACCGAGTGCTCGCCTGACAACTGAGCCAGCCATTCCGTGAGATCAGAGTCTTCGTGGTATTGGCTAGAACTGATGGCGGCATTCAAGAGAATCCGGAAGGTCTAACCTTGTCTGTGGTATTCTGAGTAGGATTCAATGATTGAATGACTGTGACGTGCTTCAAACTCCTGAGGGCGGGGCGTTAGTGACAGACGCAAAAGAATCACTGGATTCTATTCCGGCCTGATCGAGAACCGACAGATGGATAGCCGTGCCGTGACAGGGTGCGTTGAACATTTCCACTGAGAGGATGGGAGGTAGCCACTGACAACGGTGAAACCCTTGCTTAAGCTTGCCATGGAAAGGAGTAAGAAGGATTGGATGAAGACAGTAGGAAAGCAGAGAGACGGAAGGGAAGACATCTTCATACGCTTATCTGAAATTCCTACCAATGAATTACATAAGTATCTCTATCTTTATCTTTATGTTTTATGCGTTTATCACCATACCCATTTGAGTTTGCCTGACTAAGATTTACAAGATGACCATAGCTTGCTTCATACCAACAATCTCCGTGGGATCGACCCTTACTCGTGTAAGGTTTATTACTTGGACGACCCAGTGCACTTGCTGGTTAGTTGTGCGAAGTTGTGTTTATGGCATGGTATTGAACACCAAGTTTTTGGGGTTCATTACCGGGGATTATGAGAGTTGTGAAAAGTATTGTTCACAATTTCGCGCACCAATTATATTCTTATAAAATTTCTTTTCTGACAGGAAATCTGATCATCAGTTTCTCCCTTTCGGCCAATGCTTCCTCGCGTATCTCCCACTCCGTTCCTTTCACGTCTGCGCGGATGTTGCTTAAAATCTCTTTGCTGGATCATCTGGCGAGGTCAACGCCAACAACCGGCTTGGCTGGATCTACTCCAGATTCCCGCGACATTCCTAGTTATGTGGGTGTCTCAGTGTTGTATTAATTTTATCCAGAAGCTATTCGGCCTATGCAGTGATTCGCACAGAAGCTGAATATTTATTAGCAAACTTATGCGCATCTATTAATAAGGGAGGCTTCCAAAGCAAGTCTTGGGGCAGCGTAGTGAACCGTATCGCGGGGGCCAGTGTTGGCTAATTCGATTCCACTACTTAACCATACTAAATCCGTTCGGTTTCTTCCCACTACGCAACCCAAATTATCGGGTCAGACGTTAACAGTATAATCTATAGTTTTGTTAACAGTTGTATAGGATATAGATTGGTAGATTGGTTGAGCCACGGACGGTGGAAGGAGCGATGTCCGATATTTTTTTTTGTTACCGGAACACTTTGTTTGGAAATAAGATGGTAAACGAAAAAAAAATTGAGAGATAGAAAACAACAAAAGAATAAGGATAATATTTTTCCTGGTCATAAACGCCAATGTGCAAAAAAAAAAAAAGAAAGAAAGAGAACGCTCTTAATCTACAACATTTTATAGAATGAATAATATATTAACAAAAAAGAAGATAATTTGTCAAAAAACATAGAGAAGCTGCTGAACAGACCCGGTGGTTATGATGCTCGATGACCGGAGCCTCCAAGCATCGAACCCCACATGGGCGAGGCCCGGGACCGGCCGTGTGTCCGCTTAAACTACTCCGGCATGACAACTGGGTGAGGGTTGTGATGAGCGGATAATTTGTACACTTTTTTGCATTGTTTTTAGTATGTTTTTGATATGATATAGTTAGTTTTTACTATATTTTTATTAGTTTTTAGCTAAAATTCACTTTTCCGGACTTTACTATGATTTTGTGTGTTTTTCTGTGATTTCAGGTATTTTCTGGCTGAAATTAAGGGACTTGAGCAAAAATCTGATTCAGAGACCAAAAAGGACTGCAGATGCTGTTAGATTCTGACCTCCCTGCACTCGAAGTGGATTTTCTGGAGCTACAGAAGCCCAATTGGCGCGATCTCAACGGCGTTGGAATGTAGACATCCTGGGCTTTCCAGAAATATATGATAGTCCATACTTTTCCCAAGATTTGATGGCCCAAACTAGCGTTCAAAGTCACCCTCAGGAATCCCAGCGTTAAACGCTGGAACTGGCACCCAAATGGGAGTTAAACGCCCAAACTGGCACTAAAGCTGGCGTTTAACTCCAAGAAGAGTCTCTACACGAAAATGCTTCATTGCTCAGCCCAAGCACACACCAAGTGGGCCCGGAAGTGGATTTTTATGTCATTTACTCATCTCTGTACACCCTAGGCTACTAGTTCTCTATATATAGGACCTTTTACTATTGTATTTTTATCTTTGGACATCTAGTTCTTAGATCATTGGGAGGCTGGCCATTCGGCCATGCCTAGACCTTATGCTTATGTATTTTCAACGGTGGAGCTTTTACACACCAGAAATTAAGGTGTGGAACTCTGCTGTACCTCGAGTATTAATGCAATTACTATTGTTCTTCTATTCAATTCCGCTTGTTCTTGTTCTAAGATATCACTTGTTCTTCAACTTGATGAATGTGATGATCCGTGACACTCATCATCATTCTCACCTATGAACAAGGTGACTGACAACCACTTTTGTTCTACAAGCAACTAAGGCTATAGTGAATATCTCTTGGATTCCTGATTGCACGATGCATGGTTGATCGCCTGACAACCGAGTGCTCGCCTGACAAACGAGCCAACCATTCCGTGAGATCAGAGCCTTCATGGTATAGGCAAGAACTGATGGCAGCATTCAAGAGAATCCGGAAGGTCTAACCTTGTCTGTGGTATTCTGAGTAGGATTCAATGACTGAATGACTGTGACGTGCTTCAAACTCCTGAAGGCGGGGCGTTAGTGACAGACGCAAAAGAATCACTGGATTCTATTCCGGCCTGATTGAGAACCGACAGATGAATTCCGCTATGCTGTGACAGAGCATATGCAATCGCTTTCACTGAGAGGATGGGAGGTAGCCACTGACAACGGTGAAACCCTTGCTTAAGCTTGCCATGGAAAGGAATAAGAAGGATTGGATGAAGACAGTAGGAAAGCAGAAAGACGGAAGGGAAGGCATCTTCATGCGCTTATCTGAAGTTCCTACCAATGAATTACATAAGTATCTCTATCTTTACCTTTGTGTTATTTTCGTTCATCACCATATACATTTGAGTTTGCCTGACTAAGATTTACAAGATGACCATAGCTTGCTTCAATACTAACAATCTCCGTGGGATCGACCCTTACTCGCGTAAGGTTTATTACTTGGATGACCCAGTGCACTTGCTGGTTAGTTGTGCGAAGTTGTGTAATGCCATGGTATTGAACTACCAAGTTTTTGGGGTTCATGACCGGGGATTATGAGAGTTGTGAAAAAGTATTGTTCACAATTTTGCGCACCAAGTTTTTGGCGCCGTTGCCGGGGATTGTTGAGTTTGGACAACTGACGGTTCATCTTGTTGCTTAGATTAGGTATTTTTTCTTCAGAGTTCTTAAGAATGAATTCTAGTGTTTCAAGGTGATGTTTTTATCATCACCAAAGCTGATTGATCTTCATCAATTTAGCTCTTGAATGCAATGTCCTGCTGAAGCTTGGCTAGCCATGTCTAATTCCTTTAGACTGAAGCTTTAGACTAGCATTGCACTGATTCCTGGAATTCTCATTAAGAATTTTGATATCTTTTTCCACTTAATTTTCGAAAAACACAAAAAATTTAAAAAAATCATAAAATCCAAAAATTTCTTGTTTGAGTCTAGTGTCTCATCTTAAGTTTGGTGTCAATTGCATGTTTCTTTTCTTATTGCATTCATGTGTCTTAAGGATCTTCAAGTAATTCTTGATGATTTTCGTGCTCTAATCTTTGAATTCTATTGACTTGAGTGTTTTGTGTGTCTCATATGCATTCTCATTAGTGTCAGTAGTATACAAACTGCTAAGTTTGGTGTCTTGCATGCATTGTTATTTGATTCTAGTTGCATTTTGATTTTTTTCCTTATTATTAAAAATCCAAAAATATTTTTAATTTGTGTCTTCTCAAGTCAATAATACAGAAAATTGAAGATTCAGAACATACAGCAGAGGAATTGCACAGAAAAAGCTGGGCGTTCAAAACGCCCAGTGAAGAAGGACAGACTGGCGTTTAAACGCCAGCCAGGGTACCTGGTTGGGCGTTTAACGCCCAAAAGGGTAGCATTTTGGGCGTTAAACGCCAGAATGTGCACCATTCTGGGCGTTTAACGCCAGGATGGCTAAAGGGGGAAGATTTTGTTTTCAAATCAATTTTTTTAAGTTTTCAAAATCTTTTCAAAATCAAATCTTTTTCAAATCAATTTTTCAATCAAATCTTTTTCAAAATCAATTTCTTTCCTTTTTCAAAGATACTTACTAACAATTAATAATTTGATTGAACATTTTAAGTATGTTACCTTTTCTGTTGAGAAAGGTTTAATGTTTGAATCATATCTTTTCTTGTTAGTCAAGTTTTTAATTTTCAAATCAAATATTTTCAAAATGTTTTTCAAATCATATCTTCTCAATCACATCTTTTTAAACCAATCATATCTTCTTAACCACATCTTTTTCAAAACAGTTTTCAATCAAATCTTTTTTATTTCTAATTTCAAAATCTTTTTCAAAAATCAATTGATTTCTTTTCCCTTTTCATTTTCGAAAATTAAGTAATGTTTTTCAAAAATATCTTCAAAATTTTTCACTTAATTTTCGAAAATAACTTCCCTCCTTCTCACATCCTTCTATTTATGGACTAACACTATCCCTTAATGCAAAATTCGAACTCCATCCTCTTTGATAAGTTCGAATTTTCTACTTCTGTCTTCTACTCTTCTTTTCCTCTGACACCTAAAGGAATCCCTACACTGTGACATAGAGGATTCCACATTTCTTGTTCTCTTCTCTTTCTTATGAGCAGGAGTAAAGACAAAGGCATTCTTGTTGAGGCTGATCCTGAACCTGAAAGGACCTTGAAGAGAAAGCTAAGAGAAGCCAAAGCCCAACTCTCTTTAGAGGATCTGAACGAATTGTTCAAAGAAGAAGAACAAATGGCAGCCGAAAATAACAACAATGCCAACAATGCAAGGAAGGTGCTGGGTGACTTTATTGCACCTACTCCTGACTTTTATGGGAGAAGCATCTCTATCCCTGCCATTGGAGCAAACAACTTTGAGCTTAAGCCTCAATTAGTTCCTCTAATGCAACAGAATTGCAAGTTCCATGGACTTCCATTGGAAGATCATCATCAGTTTTTAGCTGAATTCTTGCAAATCTGTGACACAGTCAAGACTAATGGGGTTGACCCTGAGGTCTACAGACTTATGCTATTCCCTTTTGCTGTAAGAGACAGAGCTAGAACATGGTTGGACTCTCAACCTAAAGAAAGCCTGGACTCTTGGGAAAAGCTAGTCAATGCCTTCTTGGCAAAGTTCTTTCCACCTCAAAAATTGAGTAAGCTTAGAGTGGAAGTCCAAACCTTCAGACAGAAGGAAGGAGAATCCCTCTATGAAGCTTGGGAAAGATACAAACAATTAATCAGAAAGTGTCCCTCTGATATGCTTTCTGAATGGAGCATCATAGGTATTTTCTATGATGGTCTCTCTGAACTATCCAAGATGTCTTTGGATAGCTCTGCTGGAGGATCTCTTCATCCGAAGAAGACGCCTACTGAGGCTCAAGAACTGATTGAAATGGTTGCAAATAACCAATTCATGTACACTTCTGAAAGAAATCCTGTGAACAATGGGACTAGTCAGAAGAAATGAGTTCTTGAGATTGACACTCTGAATGCCATATTGGCTCAGAACAAAATATTGACTCAACAAGTCAATATGATTTCTCAAAGTCTGTCTGGAATGCAAAATGCACCAAGCAGTACTAAGGAAGCTTCATCTGAGGAAGAAGCTTATGATCCTGAGAACCCTTCAATAGAAGAGGTGAATTACATGGGAGAACCCTATGGAAACTCCTACAATCCTTCATGGAGGAATCATCCAAATCTTTCATGGAAGGATCAACAGAGACCTCAACAAGGTTTCAATAACAATAATGGTGGAAGAAACAGGTTTAGCAATAGCAAGCCTTTTCCATCATCTTCTCAGCAACAGACAGAGAGTTCTAAGCAGAATGCTTCTGACTTAGCAACCATGGTCTCTGATGTAATCAAAACCACTCAAAGTTTCATGATTGAAACAAGATCCTCCATCAGAAACTTGGAAGGACAAGTGGGTCAGCTGAGCAAGAAAATTACTGAACTCCCTCCTAGCACTCTCCCAAGCAATACTGAAGAAAACCCAAAAGGAGAGTGCAAGGCCATCAACATGGCCGAATTCTGGGAGGAAGAAGAGGCAGTGAACGCCACTGAGGAAGACCTCACTGGGCGTCCACTGGCCTCCAATGAGTTTCCCAATGAGGAACCATGGGAATCTGGGGCTCAAAATGAGATCATAGAGATTCCATTGGACTTACTTCTGCCATTCATGAGCTCTGATGAGTATTCTTCCTCTGAAGAGGACGAGTATGTCACTGAAGAGCAAGTTGCTAAATACCTTGGAGCAATCATGAAGCTGAATGACAAGTTATTTGGAAATGAGACTTGGGAGGATGAACCCCCTTTGCTCACCAAAGAACTGGATGACTTGTCTAGGCAGAAACTGCCTCAAAAGAGACAGGACCCTGGGAAGTTTTCAATACCTTGTACCATAGGCACCATGACCTTCAAGAAGGCCTTGTGTGACTTAGGGTCAAGTGTAAACCTCATGCCCCTCTCTGTAATGGAGAAGCTAGGGATCTTTGAGGTGCAAGCTGCAAAAATCTCACTAGAGATGGCAGACAACTCAAGAAAACAAGCCTATGGACTTGTAGAGGATGTTCTGGTTAAGGTTGAAGACCATTACATCCCCACTGATTTCATAGTCCTAGAGACTGGGAAGTGCATGGATGAATCCATCATCCTTGGCAGATCCTTCCTAGCCACAGCAAGGGCTGTGATTGATGTTGATAGAGGAGAGTTGATCATTCAAGTGAATGAAGAATCCTTGGTGTTTAAGGCCCAAGGATATCCCTCTGTCATCATGGAGAGGAAGCATGAAGAGCTTCTCTCAAAACAGAGCCAAACTGAGCCCCCACAGTCAAACTCTAAGTTTGGTGTTGGGAGGCCACAACCAAACTCTAAGTTTGGTGTTGAACCCCCACATTCAAACTCTAAGTTTGGTGTTGGGAGGTTCCAACATGGCTCTGGATATCTGTGAGGCTCCATGAGAGTCCTCTGTCAAGCTACTGACATTAAAGAAGCGCTTGTTGGGAGGCAATCCAATGTTATATTTTATCTATTTTCTTTTGTTATTTTATGTTTTTTGTAGGTTGATGATCATAAGAAATCACAAAATCAATGAAAAAAGCAAAAACAGAATGAAAAATAGGAAGAAAAACAGCACACCCTGGAGGAAGAACTCACTGGCGTTTAAACGCCAGTGAGGCTAGCAGTTGGGCGTTTAACGCCCAGTCTGGCACCATTCTGGGCGTTTAACGCCAGAAAGGGGCACCAGACTGGCGTTAAATGCCAGGAAAGGGCAAGAACCTGGCGTTAAACGCCAGAAATGGGCACCAGCCCGGCGTTTAACGCCAGAATTGGCTCAAAACGTGTTTTTGAATGCCATTTGGTGCAGGGATGACTTTTCCTTGACACCTAAGGATTTGTGGACCCCACAGGATCCCCACTTACCCTACCACTCTCTCTCTTCTTCACCAATCACCTCAACACCTCTCTCCCAAAAAAACCCCCCCACTATCAAATCCCACTATCATCTTCACTCCTTCATTTTCACACACCCTAAACACTACTTTTTCCCCTTTTGGCCGAACCACAAAGCCATCTCCCTCTCCTCCATTTCTTCTTCTTCTACTCTCTTCTTTCTTCTTTTGCTCGAGGACGAGCAAACATTTTAAGTTTGGTGTGGTAAAAGCATTGCTTTTTGTTTTTCCATAACCATTTATGGCATCCAAGGCCGGAGAAACCTCTAAAAAGAGGAAAGGGAAGGCAAAAGCTTTCACCTCCGAGTCAGGGGAGATGGAGAGATTCATCTCAAGAGTGCATCAAGACCACTTCTATGAAATTGTGGCCATGAAGAAGGGTCAACTTTGATCAAAGGTTGGACCAAGTCCTCATAGACATTTGTGAAGAGGGCGTTCAATAAAAGAGAGATTCAAGAGGGAAGCCGGTTCAACTGAGAAGGCATGACCTCAAGCCCATCACTAAGAAAAGGATGGAGCAACAAGAGATCCCACTCATCATGAAATGAGAGAAGATCAAAGAATCATGAGAGAGGAGCAACAAAGACAAGGAAGAGACATTGAGGAGCTCAAGCACTCCATAGGATCTTCAAGAGGAAGAACAAGCCGCCATCACTAAGGTGGACCCGTTCTTTAATCTCCTTGTTCTTTATTTTCTTGTTTTTCGAATTTTATGCTTATGTTTATCTATGTTTGTGTCTTGTGATCATTAGTATCTTAGTGTCTATGCCTTAAAGTTATGAATGTCCTATGAATCCATCACCTTTCTTAAATGAAAACTGTTTTTATTACAAAAGAACAAGAAGTACAGGATTTCAAATTCATCTTTAAAACTAGCTTAATTAGTTTGATGTGGTGACAATACTTTTTGTTTTCTGAATGTATGCTTAAACAGTGCATATGTCTTTTGAATTTGTTGTTCATGAATGTTAAAATTGTTGGCTCTTGAAAGAATGATGAAAAAGGAGACATGTTACTGAAGATCTGAAAAATCATAAAAATGATTCTTGAAAGCAAGAAAAAGCAATTCTATTCAAAAAAAAAAGAGAGAAAAAGAAAAGAAAACGAAAAAAAAAGAGAGAAGAAATAAAGTTGTGATCCAAGGCAAATAAGAGTGTGCTTAAGAACCCTGGACACCTCTAATTGGGGACTCTAGCAAAGCTGAGTCACAATCTGAAAAGGTTCACCCAATTATGTGTCTGTGGTATGTATGTATCCGGTGGTAATACTGGAAGACAGAGTGCTTTGGGCCACGGCCAAGACTCAATAAGCAGCTGTGTTCAAGAATCATCATACTTAACTAGGAGAATCAATAACACTATCTGGATTCTGAGTTCCTAAAGAAGCCAATCATTCTGAATTTCAAAGGATAAAGTGAGATGCCAAAACTGTTCGGAGGCAAAAAGCTACTAGTCCCGCTCATCTAATTTGGAGCTAAGTTTCATTGATAATTTGGAGTCTATAGTATATTCTCTTCTTTTTATCTTATTTGATTTTCAGTTGCTTGAGGACAAGCAACAATTTAAGTTTGGTGTTGTGATGAGCGGATAATTTGTACACTTTTTGGCATTGTTTTTAGTATGTTTTTGATATGATATAGTTAGTTTTTAGTATATTTTTATTAGTTTTTAGCTAAAATTCACTTTTCTGGACTTTACTATGAGTTTGTGTGTTTTTCTGTGATTTCAGGTATTTTCTGGCTGAAATTAAGGGACCTGAGCAAAAATCTGATTCAGAGACCAAAAAGGATTGCAGATGCTGTTAGATTCTGACCTCCCTGCACTCGAAGTGGATTTTCTAGAGCTACAGAAGCCAAATTGGCGCGCTCTCAACGGCGTTGGAAAGTAGACATCCTGGGCTTTCCAGCAATATATGATAGTCCATACTTTGCCCAAGATTTGATGGCCCAAACCAGCGTTCAAAGTCACCCTCAGGAATCCCAGCGTTAAACGCTGGAACTGGCACCCAAATGGGAGTTAAACGCCCAAACTGGCACTAAAGCTGGCGTTTAACTCCAAGAAGAGTCTCTACACGAAAATGCTTCATTGCTCAGCCCAAGCACACACCAAGTAGGCCCGGAAGTGGATTTTTATGTCATTTACTCATCTCTGTACACCCTAGGCTACTAGTTCTCTATATATAGGACCTTTTACTATTGTATTTTTATCTTTGGACATCTAGTTCTTAGATCATTGGGAGGCTGGCCATTCGGCCATGCCTAGACCTTATGCTTATGTATTTTCAACGGTGGAGCTTCTACACACCAGAGATTAAGGTGTGGAGCTCTGCTGTACCTCGAGTATTAATGCAATTACTATTGTTCTTCTATTCAATTCCGCTTGTTCTTGTTCTAAGATATCACTTGTTCTTTAACTTGATGAATGTGATGATCCGTGACACTCATCATCATTCTCACCTATGAACAAGGTGACTGACAACCACTTTTGTTCTACAAGCAACTAAGGCTATAGTGAATATCTCTTGGATTCCTGATTGCACGATGCATGGTTGATCGCCTGACAACCGAGTGCTCGCCTGACAAACGAGCCAACCATTCCGTGATATCAGAGCCTTCGTGGTATAGGCAAGAACTGATGGCAGCATTCAAGAGAATCCGGAAGGTCTAACCTTGTCTGTGGTATTCTGAGTAGGATTCAATGACTGAATGACTGTGACGTGCTTCAAACTCCTGAAGGCGGGGCGTTAGTGACAGACGCAAAAGAATCACTGGATTCTATTCCGGCCTGATTGAGAACTGACAGATGAATTCCGCTATGCTGTGACAGAGCATATGCAATCGCTTTCACTGAGAGGATGGGAGGTAGCCACTGACAACGGTGAAACCCTTGCTTAAGCTTGCCATGGAAAGGAATAAGAAGGATTGGATGAAGACAGTAGGAAAGCAGAGAGACGGAAGGGAAGGCATCTTCATGCGCTTATCTGAAGTTCCTACCAATGAATTACATAAGTATCTCTATCTTTACCTTTGTGTTATTTTCGTTCATCACCATATACATTTGAGTTTGCCTGACTAAGATTTACAAGATGACCATAGCTTGCTTCAATACTAACAATCTCCGTGGGATCGACCCTTACTCGCGTAAGGTTTATTACTTGGACGACCTAGTGCACTTGCTGGTTAGTTGTGCGAAGTTGTGTAATGCCATGGTATTGAACTACCAAGTTTTTGGGGTTCATGACCGGGGATTATGAGAGTTGTGAAAAAGTATTGTTCACAATTTCGCGCACCAGGTTGCCACGGAGGTCGCCAAGGCTCGATACAAGACCTTCTCAACTTCGAGATGACTTGCAAGGTGTTTTTCGATGCCGGGCGGTCGGCCGTCGTATACAAGCATGCAATGGCCTAGAGCATTCCGTGGGTTTCCTTTCTAAGGTACCCAGACCGGGCGAAAAGAAGGTTTGTGGATCGGTGCGTCGATGCGGGAAATCCCGACGCAATTCTCAGGGACAGATTGCACGAGTATTTTTTTATGGCTTGACGTCACACCAGAATGGATCTACTTACCAGGGCTGCATTGCAGGGCAGCGTGGAGGCCGGCTACGTATGCTCCATGTTGCTGCTGTGTAACCACTAAGACGGCGACGACGTGAGGCACGACGTCGATCTTTTTGTAGTTATCCTTGCAGCTGGGAATGTCCACATGTGCAGGGAGTCTACACGGACATCCTGGCAAAGCGTTGGGTCGGCGTGATACCTCCGGACCCTGGGCAACCCGTGGCATGTCGATCCCCCATATGCCCTACACGAGGCATCATGGGTGATGCTCACGACGTCTCAGGCGTATCGTGTGTCCGGTGCCTGGCCGATCACGAGGTCCACGAGTTCCTAGCTATGTTTCGACGACATTGAACTACGATAGGTACTCTTTTGGTTGTGTGTTGGGTACTTGCATGCGTAGATGAATTTTTCGTGGGCATGGCTATCTGGACAGGAAGTTCCAGATGCACTCAATGCTCAAGTTGGACTAATTTATTGGGGTTTTTTTTGGTTCTCTTATTTTAGTTTGACTCTCTTCTGCGAGCATGAAATGCTCTCGGAGAAAAACAAGTGTGATTTAAATAGAAGGAGCAACGTAGTTTAATTCCCGGTGTCATAATTTAAATGTACTTTGCGTCAAACCAAGCGTGCCATGGGGCATTCCCATCGATGCGAATTCTGTTCCAAGTTGTTTTAAAATTTTAAGCTAACCAAGACGTCCTCGATGTTTCATTTCTTCCATAAACACACATCAAAATAGTACATTCACGGTGCATATGCACCACAAACCCTAAACTGAGAGCATTAACACATGAAGTAAAAGATCAAACACCAAATACATAAACACAAAGACAATAGTGTAGTTCCTTAAGGCGATGAAGGGTATCAGACAACGATAGAGAGTTCACGGGCGTGCATGCCAAGTCAAATACCTCCCGTAGCCTCTTCGACGTTGGTGAACATATCGTCCTGGTTGTCTCACTCTGCCGATTGCGCAGAATCATAGGCTCCTTCGCCGCTCCGGGAATTTATTCCCCTCCTCCATATCCGCGACCCTTCCTCACAATACATCCAACTTTGCAAAATCAACTTGCTCCCGGTGACAAAGGTCTTCAACCTTTGCCATCAGGTTGCCTCCCTGCCTCTCCAGCTGCTGCATGCCCGTGTGGAAGTCGTTAACCTATTCACATAGCAATGCGTGCATCCCATGCAAGGCCTGCTCGGCCTGCTCGGCCTCCTCGACCTGTAACTCTTTCGCCTTCAGCTTGACCTCGACGGTCAGGTACGCCGTCTTCGACGCACTCAGCAGTTCACGGAGCGTCTTAACTTTGTCCTTTAGAATCTCTTCCCTCTTCACCATGGCAGCTTCAAACAGTGTCCAGTCCATATTTTTCTCGTCCTCCCGAAAAAGGCGGAACATCTCGCTGATCGACAGTTCGTCCGCATAGAGTATTTTGGTTGGTTCCGCCCCCAAATCCTGAGACATTGGTCTTTTTTGTTCGTGTTTTTTTTAATCCAGGAGTATCGTCTGTTACCTAGAACCATCTCCTGTCCAAATGCAGGGGGCGTATAGAGTACACTAGTCGCACTGTATGGGCAATACTTCGACAACACGCGTCGGCCCAAGATGGTAAATTAAATCTGTCTGTTAAAATACCAGTAAATACATTGTATGTGTTATAATTCAATACTAAAATAATACAATAAAAATAAAGTCGTCTTCATAAATGCCAGGGGAAAAAAATTTTAACCGTGATAAATAAAATGGAAGAAATACTGAAAATTTACTGACACCCGCTACAAATTACGAGAACACTGGGACTTGACAGCACAACGTTGCTTCGAGTAGTCAAGAAAATCTAGCAATTCTTACTCAACAAGTAATTAAAAAAAAGGAAATTCCATCACTCACATGAGTACCTTGATGTTATTCGCTCGCAATCAAAGATTTTGTTTGCTACTGTATATTGTACTTTTAAATGGTTAAAATAGTGACACAAGCCACATGCATCGGGAAACCAATGTACTTGAGTGGGCTAATTCGACGAGGCAATCCATAACTCGAAGTTGACGCGTTATTTCGAGGTTCATTGCAGTATCAACAGTTGTGTCAATCACCCCTGATAGTAATGATCACAATTGGCATTCAACTCCTTCGCAGAACACTGTATATGGAGTTAACAAGAAGGGAAATGAGCCCATATTCAATGGTTATACGATGGGGTGTTCCTGTTACTGTGATTGTCAGAGCATCTCCAATGCCCAAAATATGAATCCCTTTCTGCCAAGTCAAATGGGCTTTCCAAAAGAGGACAAATTTGTCCCCAGAGTCAAAAACGCTGCCGTTTCTCCCCCCATCCCCAATGTATGAAATCCAGGAGTCTTAATCCTTCGAATGCAGTCTGAGGGTGAAGCGGAAGAAGGAAGAAAGGGAGCATTCCAACCATGGCATCCGAAGGTGTGTCCTCAAGCTCGAGAAGCGCCCAGTTCCGACCGGCAATGATGGAAAAGAGGGCGTGTCAGCAAAGTGCTTCTGTGGAGAAAATGCAATCCTGTTAATGTCGGGGACGACTAGCAATCCGAATAGATTGTTTCTGGGATGTCCCTTTTATAAGATATGCAAAGAAAATCTGTGTAATTCCGTTTGTGTTAGGGTTTATCCTCAATTCCTGATTTTCTGAGCTTTGAGGATTGATTTTGTGTAGGTAAGTCAACCATGTTGCAAGTATTTTTTGTGGCTGGACGAGCACATAACTGGTCTTGGTGTTGGTGTTACAAGGTACCTGGGACAGGAGCAAATTTTGCATGGTGAAGAGCATCACTGGAACAAAGACATGGAAAATAGGATAATGTTGTTGGAGAAGAGGATAGAAGCGTTAGAGGTTAAAAAAAATCCAATTGGGTGGAGCATATGTGTGATGTTTGTTGTCCTGATATTTACTTTATTTAGTTGTAAGAAATGATGTAAGACATGTGAAATGTTGAAAATGAAATGTATTAATCATTTGTGTATCTGGTATCACTTTGGGTCATGTTTGTGATTATGTATGTGGGAAAACGAAAGTTGGCAAAATCACAGGAAATCAAAGTTTTAACCACTGATATTTAAAGTGTGAAGGTTTTTCCCTCCTTTTAATATTTTTGTTTGTTTTTTGTATCGCATTCCCCCTTTGTTTTTCCTGCACGGAGTTAATTAACAATAAGAGAAGCAAGGCCCGGTCATGCCGTTCAACATTTTTTATCCTTCCGACGGGGAAGTAATACAAGTTTCATTATCACAAAATGACAGTTATCGCAAAAGGCACGCTAATAACAAGAAGACGTGGCAATAACAAGAAGACGCATCGTCGACTACACTTGTCAACCAAGACACTAAGTAAAGGAACCGCATCATGTTGCGAACGACAGACGGCCGGTATTTGTAGAACTATGCGATCACATGCAGAGGGCAGGCGCACATAACAAATGTGTGCATCCGCGGACTCAAGTACATATCGCACATCCACGACTATGAGATGACTGTTAGGAACGTCCATCTCCGCCTGGTAATTGCGCCGGATGAACACCACGCATTTCCTCCGCACATTTATGCCTCTCCTCCAACACGAATAACCTGAAACCCAATTCATCCCACTTGGCGACGTCAACTAGTGCCCGCCGACGGACGCTATGGATCTCCACCTTCAATGCGTGTTCCTCTTCCACCAGTCAGCGAATTGTGCCCTCATTCTCGTGCCTCACGACACCAAGTAACATTTCCATCCCCGCCAATGCCCTCCCTGCCTCCTCCAACTCTTGTGCCCTTGACCTCAACTTGACATCTGCGGTTAAGTGCACCATTTTTGCCGTGCTCAGCTCTGCGCGGAGGGTCTGGATTGTACTGTTCAGATCAGCCTCCCTTTTTACAAGTGCAGCCTCAACCATATCACAATCCGAACAGATTTCGTCCCTGTGGACAATGTCGATCAGATCCACGATGGACAGTTCTGCGAGATCCTCGGTGTTCATGGCAGGGATCGGTCTGGGGCGGGTGGATACGACACACGCAGCAGGTTGGTTGTAAACGCCGAGTGTGTGATAGACAACGCAAGACGCTTATTGCCTACTGTGGTAGGGGTACAAAATGGGTGTTATAAATCATTATGCGAATGGGACCTAAGCGCATCTTCCTTAATACGTTTCGCATGGTTACCGAGGAGCGTCTCCCACTGGGCAACCATGAAGAACAACCGTTTTTCGTCACTCGCCAAACTTTGTTCACGCAAATGCGCGGGTGGCCTTGTGTGCCCCTATGGAATGAAGATCACACGCTTCCTGTTTAGTCAAACGTAACTTTAGTAATCGAAGAGTTCAGATCAAATCCCCCCTCCAAACAAATATGATTCGGCCTAAGCTATAGCCAATAGATGCATTTATTACTATGCTTGTGGGTATTCAATATGGCACACGTTTTCCCAGATTTTTTTTGTTTACCGATAAAACCAGGGGATTATTTCCTTAACTATTTATTGAAAAAAAACGGCCACATTAAAATGAAAGAAATTAATAAGACCTAATTTTATTTATTAAAACTTATTTTTAGATTCAAAATTTAAAATGAAATAATCAAAAATAAAAAAGGACACCACTCTAACAAAGACACTAGAAATATCTTTTTTAAAGACGTTTATGTTGTAATAAGTGTAAGTAGGATATGAGGTAGATGCCCATTTTTCACTGTTGCTTAGAATATCAAGAGAGATTACCATTAATGAAGAGCAATTACAAGCAACAAATAATTCTCTCTCTCTTTTATGTTTCAATACTTCATTATCTTTTTTTTTATCCTATCTTTGTTACCACTTCCTTATTTTTATTTAGTTATTTCATAGCAGTTTACATGTGTTATATTATTATTGGACATTTTTATTAAACCAATTAATAAGTTCTTCTTTAATAAACTAGAATAAAACCAGTTTATAACAAGGACGAACCCAATTGTCTACATTATAATTATTAGATCCAGTATGATCCGATCAAATTACACAATCTAACCCGAACATCTTTAAATTCCGTGATAAAAAAGACAAATATATCCCTGACTTTTTGTTTTGTGGACATTTAAATCCCTAAAAATTTAAAAATACAGTTTCATCCTTAAAAATTTAGATTTATTAATATTGTTATAAAAAAATCAATTTTGTTCTAATTTGCATGGAAATTTAAAAATAACCGGTTTATTAATACCTCCATTAATAATGCGACACATAAACGTCCTTATGTAAAGACGGAGCATTCCCCGAGAAAGAATGCGAAAGAAATTTGCACAAACAACTAACGGGCAGTTAACTAATAAATGCAAAGAGAATGTAAATAAGAGACGACCAGCAGTTCGTTCCATTTTGCAAACGAGAGCACCATGTGTGATAATCGCCCCTCCCCCCCCCCCCCCCCACCCAAAAAAGGAAAAAGAAATGCGCACAATCGGCACTCGTGGAAAGAATGGGCACGCAATCGGTCGGACCCATTGCCCACTTAAAACTATTCTGTTTGACATATGGGTCAGTATTGCAACGAGGGTTGTGTCGTATTCAATTCAGGATCTGTTCAACATGCAGGCCACTTGCGGGCTATTTGCAGCTGTATGCAGTTCCGACCCCGTGTACAGACATGCCTTGGTTTTGGAGTTACCCATTGCTTGCCTCCTGTACCACTCTGGGCGGGCTGCAATGGGATTTCTGAGCCGATGCGCCACAGCGCAGAATCCGACCGTTCTGCTCTGGCTGGGTATGGTTGCTTTATTCTGGCTTGGCCACCGCAGAGGTGGTATACAGACCGTGACCGAGGCAGCAGAGTTGGGTGATGTGGAGGCCTGCTACCTCTCTGCGATGCTGCTACTGTCGCTTGACGACAACGACGATGATGAGATCCACCATGGATTTGCATTTTTCGATTTGGTCCGTGAGTCCAGTGCACTTGAAAGATGCAGAGAGGTGTTCACGCAGGTGTTCGCGGGCCCGTGGTCGGAGATAAACACGATGACCCAGCAGAGGCCATAGCATGTCGTTCCGGTAGTTGTCCTACCCGCGGAATAATTAGTATTGCAAGCGACTTGTCCGGTGTGTCGTGTGTGCAATGCCTGGCCGAGCACGAGGTGCGGAATTTCCTGGCTACTATTTATGTTTAAGGTGTTTCCAAACCCCGATGATCGATGCAGGATAACTGGGCAAGCTTGTTGATGCTTCCCAACATTGAGTCTGCCCCAATGTGCTATCCTATTTTAAGCCTAATACTACTACTTTGCTATCATATTCAGAAGCAAAATTTCACGAGCTAATCGGTTTATCCTTCCTCGCCACTAACTATTACACGACAAGAACAAAATTTATGAGTTGCTTCCATTTTGGTTACCATTGTTTCGAAAGATTGACATTCTATGTTGCGTAGTTTTTATTAATTCGTTCAATCCAGATGTGGTTAACTGTCAATATCTTCTCATCTCCTTTCTTGTTAGTAATAATTTGAATTGATTTAATTGAAATAAATATTTTATAAACATACGCAAAACACTTTTCGGTGACTCCCCAGTGCCTTTTCCAATCATCAACTTAATGCATGATAATTAAATGCCATTAATTTCAGACTTAAAACATCGTTAACTAACTCTACATAATCCAAATAACTTTTGAATCGAACAAAAATAACCATAGAGCGTCAGCACATCTGCACATGGAATCCGCACCCCAGAAGGACACGTCTATTTAGTAAATTGTACACGTATACATAAGTATATGTTACATGTACATGTGGTATTCACAGTAATACGATAATATGATAATTGATAAGCGTATTGATTATCCGGTATTATTCATGATGTTGGGCAACGCTGACGTGCTAAGTCATGATAATTAATGTCAGTATATATAATATAATAATAATAAATATGTATTAACTTCTATATGGTAGAAGATAATCAATACTTATCCAGGAAGCAGGTGAGGTGAGAATATACACACTTTGGAAATTAGAATCAATATAATAATTGTACTATCGCGATAACTGACAAGTTTAGATGATATTAATAATATATAAAAGCTCACACTCTGTCTTTTAACTGCCGATGGTTTCAACCCTTCGTAATCTCTGACCTCTATCAAGGCTTTGCAAATGGATGGAACCTCCAAGACAAGCAGAAAGAAAGGGATCGTACCCGTCGAGTATGAATGTTCGCTGAATATTCTCCCTCGCGATTTATGGGTGAGGATTGCCACGAAGGTTGCATCGTATTCGATCCATGACCTATTCAACATGCAGGCTACTTGCAAGGTGTTTCTTGATGCACGTAGTTCCGGTGTTGTGTACCAACATGCGACGGTGTGGCAGATACGGCTAGTCTCCTTTTTATTTTACATTGACCGGTTTGAAAGGAGGTTCCTCGATCACTGCGTGGAAGCAAGAAATGCAGATGCTATACTCCGACAGGGGATGACAGAGTATTTCTGGATTGGCCGCCATGACATAGGGATGGAACTTCTTGATCGGGCCTCGACGGAGGGCAGCGTCGAATCAGGTTACATCTTTGCCATGTTGCTACTGTGTGAACACGAAGACGAAGAAGAAATGCAGAGGGGTGTTGAAATGTTAGACTTTATCCGTACTTCTAGAGAGATGTTCATGTTGTAGTGAACGTGGTTGTACATCACTCTTTACTAATCTGCCCCCGAATGTACTATTGTAGGGTTAATCTTTGAGTACATTTATATAGTCTGCCAAAGCAATGGCTAGCAATTGAGGATCACAAAACAATATATTTTCTGGTTGAAATGATCTCAGTTTGATCCAAGTAATTAACATACTTCACAGCATTGTCGTTTGTCGTTGATGCAGTATTTCATAACTTCACACGCACAAGAAAGAAAATAAAAAAGGGAAACAAACAGTTAAACTCAGACGGTGCAAAGTTAAACGTAAGTAGGAAAATGGAGTTTTAGGTAGGATTTACAGAGGATCAAATATACGGCTAAACAAACGCGGGAAATAAATTAACATTCATAATTATTAATAACAATAGAATTAGGACACTTTCCTGCTTGACTTTAATGACCAAGCGAACAATGCCCTTTTCAGTGTTGCCAGCGTTTTAGTACTGCATAGTGGCAGAAAATAGGTGATGGCATCTGGTATGCTCCGTGCGGTTTGAGGTGCTCGATGCAAAGCCCACCAGCCTGTATTCGATATGGTATGCCTTAACGCTATGTGCCTATGCCATAAATAATTGACTTCTCTATGTGATGTCGACAGAGGTGTTACGATGATGGACTTCACGGTGCAATAAAGGAAGTCATCCTTTGTTGTCAGGAATTTCCGTGCGACGCCGAGTGAAGGAGGAAACACATCTATCAATGATCAGTGGGATTGTCGGTCTTGAAAAGGAAAGGTTTGGTTAGCAGGACAGGGACATTAAAATGGATTGGGACGGAATTAGATTGGAAACGAGGTATTTTATATGACCAAAGATAGGGGTGTTGTCAGGACATGAACTGAAATTCTTTATTGCTGGCAGAAACTAAAGAACTTATTGTATCCGCGCGTGGGCTAACTTGGCAATGGCCGTGTTATTGGCTAAATCATGTTGTTTTTATCAAAATTAGGTTAGACAAATTGATTTAATCGAATAAATGGTGAATCAAATTTTGAACTGATCTAAATTTTTTTTATATAAAAAATAACTATAATACCCTTATTATAGAGAATGATTAAAATACTCCTATTTATTATATATATATATATATATATATATATATATATATATATATATATTAATTTTGAAAATTCTAAATCCTAACCCTACGTAAAAAAAAAACAAAGGACTAAAATTTATGTTTCTCAAAATTTATATATATAATAGAAGTATTTTAGTCATTTTCTATAATGGGGTATTATAGTTTTTTTTATAAAAAAAATAAATTTAATGTAGACGAGTTCAATTTGGTTCAACCAAGAAAATTTCATCGTCAATTATCACGGTCTTTAGTACCCAGCCCCAGAAAAAACCTTCCGATGGTTTAAAAGGCTGATTGAGTAAACAGTCTTCTGTCCATTCAAACGTCACTTCAATAATGCAGAGCACAGAACATATCCCACTTAGGTTATATGCTTATAACCAAGGTACGCGTTAATTGCGTCATCTGTGCCATCCATATAATTATGATGATAAATTAATTGATCAAACTTACAATTGTTTAACAAATAAAGTAAAATATAATAAAATACATTACAACATCAGTACGCATAGCAAAGGGTTAATGTAGGATCATAACAAACCAGCATTTCCTAGCCACTGTAATGGAGGATTATATAAAGATGAACCCACAATAGCGCAGTCGGAGGAGGATTGGCAAGAGTGGTAAACAGTCGCTTGGTGTTGCTCTCGAGCTGCCCAGAAATACGGTAAACTTCCGTAGATGCACCGACGCCTCGTTGTCAATGTGGCGTGGCAGCCTACTTGCCACATGTGTGATCATCTCATACAAGCGGCCGCTCCTTCAGGGAACTAGAGAACCCACCCCACAATTAAAAAACGCTGAAGGGACATGTTACTCGGCCACTCGCCTTTGAATGCGGTGACTCTCTGTCGACTAACTAAATTAATCTTATCCAACGAAATCTCCGTCACAGAAACACCGTTAGCCCCTGCTGCTGCCCGTTTATGGATATTTTCGCGCACTGTGATCATACAATCACCCATGATCGTCACAGGATTCCATGGAACACCCAACTGACCAACAACTCCTAGCTTGATGTGTGAGACCACACACATCGATTCCAAGTCAATCTTGCACCATATGGTCGATAGTCCGTGCGGTGATTGTTCATATCCGACCAACTGTGAGATGCCATCGAGCACACGCATCGCTTGAACGTGCTGAATTGAGCGACGGTTTATCCTAATCTTGCTCAGAAGAAGGCTGTCTGCATCCAGAATGACCACGTGTGTTGCAACCGTGGCATCACGACCGCCCCAGTTGACCCAGAAGGCCTTACCAAGGTGGAACACTGAACTCGCACCGAGGTGAATGAGACGCTGGTCATTTATGTACTCGTGTTTCCAGCATCCGTCTGCGGAATTGAAAATATTGCAGTGCAAAAACTTGTTTTTGAGGTGCCTCTTTGAAATATGGACGACATAGTAATTTTCAGTTCCCGCCCGGTATCCAAATGCGTATCCAATAACGGCTTGTTTCCATAGGGTGTCAGCCGGATCGTCTAGATGACGAGCGACTCGCAGCAGTGGGTTCCATACCATCAGTCCCGTATCAAAACCAGCCCAACTATACCAGACACAGATCATACCGCAATCGGAGCCGATAACACTCCACCATCCGCGAGGACCCAGTTGTTCTGGCATTGGCGCGGGTACTCTTCCTCTGTCTAGACAGTCCACAAGACAGAAAGATACTCTTGAACAGTACATCTCCTGGTCACCAATCTGGAGCAACACCTTATGGTGTTTCCCGCTGTTTGTAATCGTGTTGTCTGATGAGCGGATAATTTATACACTTTTTGGCATTATTTTTAGTATGTTTTTAGTATGTTTTAGTTAGTTTTTATTATATTTTTATTAGTTTTTAGTTAAAATTTACTTTTCTGGACTTTACTATGAGTTTGTGTGTTTTTCTATGATTTCAGGTATTTTCTGGCTGAAATTGAGGGACTTGAGCAAAAATCTGATTCAGAGGCTGAAAAGGACTGCAGATGCTGTTGGATTCTGACCTCTCTGCACTCGAAGTGGATTTTCTGGAGCTACAGAAGCTCAATTGGCGCGCTCTCAATGGCGTTGGAAAGTAGACATCCTGGGCTTCCCAGAAATATATAATAGTCCATACTTTGCCCGAGATTTGATGGCCCAAACCGGCGTTTCAAATCAGCTCAAAATTGCCCAGCGTTAAACGCCGGAACTGGCACAAGAATGGGAGTTAAACGCCCAAACTGGCACAAAAGCTGGCGTTTAACTCCAAGAGAAGTCTCTACACGAAAATGCTTCAATGCTCAGCCCAAGCACACACCAAGTGGGCCCGGAAGTGGATTTTTATGTAATTTACTGATTTCTGTAAACCCTAGGTTACTAGTTCTCTATAAATAGGACCTTTTACTATTGTATTTTCATCTTTAGATCTTTGAATCTTTTGATCACGTTTTGGGGGCTGGCCTCACGGCCATGCCTAGACCTTGTTCTTATGTATTTTCAACGGTGGAGTTTCTACACACCATAGATTAAGGTGTGGAGCTCTGCTGTACCTCGAGTATTAATGCAATTACTATTGTTCTTCTATTCAATTCATCTTGTTCTTATTCTAAGATATTCATTTGCACCCAAGAACATGATGAATGTGATGATTATGTGACACTCATCACCATTCTCACTTATGAACGAGTGCCTGACAACCACTTCTGTTCTACAAGCAAACAAGGCTTGAATGTTTATCTCTTGGATTTCTTAATCGGAATCTTCGTGGTATAAGCTAGAACTAGTGGCGGCATTCAAGAGAATCTGGAAGGTCTAAACCTTGTCTATGGTATTCTGAGTAGGATTCAATGATTGAATGACTGTGACGAGCTTCAAACTCGCGATTGTGGGGCGTTAGTGACAGACGCAAAAGAATCACTGGATTCTATTCCAACATGATCGAGAACCGAGAGCTGAATAGCCGTGCCGTGACAGGGTGCGTTGAACATTTTCACTGAGAGGATGGGAGGTAGCCACTGACAATGGTGAAACCCTACATACAGTTTGCCATAGAAAGGAGTAAGAAGGATTGGATGAAGACAGTAGGAAAGCAGAGAGACGGAAGGGACAAAGCATCTTCATACGCTTATCTGAAATTCCCACCAATGAATTGCATAAGTATCTCTATCTTTATCTTTATGCTTTATTTATATATCCTCCATAACCATTTGAGTTTGCCTGACTAAGATTTACAAGGTGACCATAGCTTGCTTCATACCAACAATCTCTGTGGGATCGACCCTTACTCGCGTAAGGTTTATTACTTGGATGACCCAGTACACTTGCTGGTTAGTTGTGCGAAGTTGTGATAAGGAGTTGAGATTACAATTGTGCGTACCATGTTAATGGCGCCATTGATGATCACAATTTCGTGCACCATTGTCCCTCCTAAATTCGTCGGAAGACAATCGGACACGCCAGGTTGTGCTTTCGGTTCTGCATCTGGCCGCTGTCTTCGGGTCTGTTCGGGTGAAATTTCCATAAAGATATCATTCGGAAACACCTAGTCACTCATCTCAGCCAATGACTCCGGCAACTGATTTGCCATATTCTAAGCTGCTTTTCTTCTCTTTTTGTTTTTTTTGGATGTCGTGAATTAGACTATCCAGCACAAAGTGGAGTAAACGTTAGGGATGCGTGCACTCTACACTTCTTCACTTTTGCTAGATTGTAGCATTGATGGGTGCGGTTGTGCATCAGTGATGGGTCTGACCCTCTAGTTCCGCGTATAGCTACAGCGAGCCATTACTTACGTCACGTCAAGAAACAATTAGTTAACATAGGTTTTTCAACGGATAACAAGAAATTAACAATAAATTCGATGACCTTCAGTTTCAAACAAACTGGGGCGACTGCATTGGGAAGAGTCCCGCAACAATGAGCATGGAAAGCTTATTTCATTTTTTTTAAACGTTACATTGGGCCAGGAGTCTGACCCGGACCAAAACAATAGAAACAATTCACCCTACAGCCCAACCCAATCCCCCCATCCACCCATATGAAACCGGACCCTACCAGATATAAACATTTTCTTCGATATTTTTTCTAGACAAAGATTAAACCAAACGGATTTAAAGGGGCACATATAATGGTTTGAATCGTCAGCGAACAACTCCGTGGGGGGGGGGGGGGGGGCGGGAAGATGCCTCCACCCTCGGTGCTTTAATCGGCCGGTCCGTGCCAGATTAGCGTCACAGATGTCAGTCAACAAGGAGACCGTTGGGATGTTGAAGACCTGATGCCATTAACAGAGAGGTGAATATGAACCCTCGTTGCACACTGTTTTTTCAAAAGCCAGTCTTTCACTCTCCCCGTGAACTACTGAACACACAATGCAGGGATCCTCTTCCATAAGCTCGTCCTCCGTCGATGCACCGACACCTCGCTGTCGCTGTGGCGTGAGGTCGCCAATCAGAACCGCAGGAAAATGTGATTATCCAGGCAGAAGGTTATATGGATATTCTGGGTACAGAACCAGGAGGAAATGCTCGTTCGTTCAATGGTACGATTAAATAAAAAAGGTAGAATACGGCTATTATATTATACGGGCACATTAAACCTGGTTATTATTATGTTGCTTCTTTCTTTTTGTTTTTTTATTTGTCTACACTTCGTGCACGTGTGGCGATCAAAGTTTGTCTTGCCCGCAAACTAGGACTCTGTTTGTTTACGACCGTTGCCTTTATGTTTCATCTTTCATGCATAGGCGTCTGTTGAACTTTCCAATTAATAACGCACCACCGATTAAATACAAATCTAAGTGCCCCCAATTAATAAGGTTATTTATCTTCGAAGTCCCATAAATGCTTTTTCCTTTTTTCTTTTTTTTTATTTTTGAAAAAATCAAAAATGGATTTCGCCAAGGATAAGATGTGACGGTTTAGGCCGAGGGAACTAGATTCGAAAGGATGCATTTAAACCATAAATACGCTTGCACCCGTATTTTCTACACTACTGGATAACACTGTCATAAACACTTACATTTCCAGGCCCCTTGTCCAACAAAAAGTTTCAATGGAGCATTTGTCTGTTGCCATCGAACTATCCCGCGACGTCTGGTTAGCCAATGCCATTAAAGTCGCAGCAAACTCCATAGAGGACATGTGCAGGTTTCGTGTGACGTGTTGCGCTGCGCGCGATGCAGGAGAAGAGGATATTGTGCTCAGGATGGTTTCCATACCACCCCCGCATGACATGAAGTGGTGGTGGACACGTAACCCTATAGCGCGAAGATTTTTCGAGAGGTGCTTTGAGGTCGGTCACCCGGAGCTTCTGTTTCGGGAGGCATTGCGGGAGCTCTACATACGACGTAACGACGCCATCGGATGGGAAATGCTGTAAAATACAGCAAGCAATGGCTTGGACGCTGCCAAGTACGCACTTTCAATGGAGTTGCTCATCCGAAGGGACGACAAGGACACAAAAAAGAATGATTTAGAACTATTTTGCGACCTGGAAGCGGGTGCTTTACTCCTCGTATGTTACTCGAGTTGTTTTGCAGTTCTCACAATTTCTTGGCCGGATGAAGTCCGAATGCCGAAAAAAGGAGAGGATCATACGGTCTGCGACTCGACCAGATGCCTCACCCGAGGCCACATGGGTCTTCTGTATGACTATCGCTGAAGGGCGGCAACGTGGGGCTCCGTCACGGTGTCGGAGTTGCGGACCATATTCTGTTCATCCACTGTCGTACCGACTACGAGGTGGAATGATACGTACTTATACCACTAGTTGGCTGATCAACATGAGTTTAGTATATAAGGTTTAATTACAATATGGAATTATCATTGCTAACTTTAAATTAGATATCTAATTTTGATTAGAACAAACGTATTTTTCAATAGCTAATAAATTCTAATTGTTACCACTTAGTAAATATTTAATTTAATTATAAATATGAATAATGTTCTATTTTTTAGATTTAAATTAACTGTTGAATTGATTAATATCTTACAATATTATTTATTTTATTATAATTTATTTAGCCGATTACTCATTTATAACTCTGAGACCAACCAAACCCCAACAACTAACAGACTAACTGTCTTTGTTAAACCGTTACTTATATCGGTCGGATAACACAACACAAAAAGAGCAAAAGAAAAGGAAAAAATTAAGACATTAAAACGCCAAAATGGAAAAATCGGAAGAGAAAATGATAATGAAAGTTAGACTTTTATGAATCTTTTTTATTGAGTGGTGTTTTTCCGATCAACGTAGCCAGTTGAGCCTTTTTTTGTCCTTTTGGTGACACATGGCAAATTACTTAAAAAAATTAGAGATATAACATATATATTATTTAATAATTATATAAGATAATCATGTATTTATTCAATTAATAGTCTATTTTAATTATTTACATCACAACTAACCAAAAAGATTATATCAAAGCATTTTAAAATATTATGTATATTGTTTACATTAAATTATAATTGATTAAATTTGTTTACATAAAAATGAATAAATTTATTTTTTAAACATTAAAAAATTATTTTTGGTCAGCGTATTTTTTTCCTATTTATAATAGTTAAAATACTAATTACATTAACTATAGAGTCCCGCTATGTTTTTTTTTTGTTACATTAAATAATTTAACAAAGGGGAATTAGTTTTAACCAACCCTTGTGATCACAGCTCCTATATCTTATCTGACCCACCATACTGGAATTTTTCACCCATAGTTTTGTCTACGATCATCGAACCCCTCCAAGATGTGCCATCCCACCGACACGAACTCTGCATGAGTGCTCCTTCATGGGGGTCCAACGGCTTGGCAACGCCGATGCGGAATATTGTTGTTCTCGCCGTCGGGTTGCCGCATTTGGACATGTGCATGATCGGATACCAACGAAGGGTCTTAAGGTATCTACGAAGAATCTTTGTGATTGGCATCTGTGGAAGGATATTTTTCTCGTAGGGATTGGAGTAACCCCATCGTTAATCATCTCACCTAATGCTGTCAAAGGTCTTAACACACTCAACGGACGCAAGGCAATTTTCCTGAGAAAGATCCCTTGTGATATCTTCAAATGGTCACATCACCTTATCACATTAGAGACTCGGTTAGATCGCCCGGAAAGCAAACGTTTACACCTCTTCGTGCACATTTTAAGTATATATGCGGAATAAAACACGACCAATCAGCGTGCCTTCTAAGGTAACCATCACTCCCCCAACACACTTCCTGCGCGGTAGTCAGCCGAAAAACGCGCTCAATGGAAGAGGAGGCAGACAAGATACCAGCTTCGGAGGTATGCGGGGTCGATGCACCCGTATAAGGTAAACATTTATGTCTCCTCGTTAACCTCTGTTGACCAGTGTCACCGTTGTTTGTAGGAGGGATTGGTGGCGGCGGCTCTCTTGAAGGTGAACGCCACGATGAATGCGCTGAACAGGAACATTGTGAGACTGCTTGAGGTATATATGATATTCGTGTATCTACATGCATACTCCATTTGCCCTTAGATTGGCCCTATCCCCACTTCGGTCTCACCCAGATCTGTCTTTGCTTTTCCAGTTTCTCCAGAAAGAGCACTCTCAGGTGAACGTATTCACTGATGACCTTAGGAAAGCACTCAGCTAGGTTGACGAATTGCTTAACAAGTACGTCAGAACGGAAGGGGAGCATGGGACAAGGACCGTCGGTGCTGGGTCCCAGGTCACCGCAGCCATGCCAGAAAGCAGCGCTCAAAGGAGGGGAAAACGGAGCACGGCAGCGGACATCGACATTATCGACCTAACAGCGGTTCCCCGCGAGGGACGCACGGCAAGACCTGGAAGCGTGGGTGGAGCTAACATCAGCTCTAGCATGACGGGACACTGGGCGGACAGCACCATCATGTTCGGGTCGATGTTCCATAATGATCATTGGATGGCGCCAGGGGTGTCGCACCAGACCAACTTCGCATGGACCGCACATGCCCCGCAGTATAACACGCCCCATTCCACCCCCAACACGTTGGGCTACGCAGCGCCGGTAAGTGAAACTGCACAGACCTGTAGGCGGCCTGCCGTATTACCTGAACAACCACTTGTGCATTCACGTGATTTATTTATTTCTTCCCTTTTCTGTGTGCCTCGACATGACAGGACACGATGATATCGAATGTTCGAAGCAGTGCAAAAATCATAAGAAGCAGCTCGGAATTTCAGGCAAAGTTCTTCAAAAGAGGGGAACTCCCAGATGACATGAGAACACCTCCGAGAATGCGGAGAAACCCAAGACAATAGAACAGCCAACATATTCCAATGTCTGGAGCAGTGACCTTTGTACCGGTAAGGCTTATATGGTCGGGATTAATGTATCGTTTAGGCCGTACTCGAAATACAACGGTATCCCGAACACGGCTTAACTTTATTTGGTCTTTCCGCAGTTCATACGTGCCAGTGTCAATATAACCCGGTAGATGGATTTTCCGTTGGAGGCAACCCAGATGATAGCCTACATCTTCGGCGATTGTATGAACCCTGACGAGAAATTGTTTCGCCGCGATGATCGCCAACTGGACCGAGAGGCATTTTCGTCGCTCTTGCCTGGGAATGAACCATCAGCCTACATCCTGGAGCTGCTTGCGCTGAGGACCTCATGGACACAGTCGCAGTTGCATCGGTGTTCGGTCTGGTCCCTTCCGTTGATATTTTTGGTAACGTTTCCATATTATGAACATCTCGTTGTCGATTGTTTTTTCCGCTACAGTTATGACCACCATATGACCGGACCATGTTACACGTGACAGGAATTTGCTCTGGCCAAGGACATCGACGATGAGAACTTGATGGACTACTTTCATGGGACATGGCTACCACGGCCAAATGACCTGAGATATACAAGCATTGTTGCAGTGCATACCGCACGAAAAACCAAAAAATAGAAAAAATGACATAGAATTGTGGAAAACCAAAAAACCAATATGGTCTTTATTATTCCTGTTGCCGCTCATACCTGACCAGAAACGCTAACGCATAACTCCATGGCAGATCTATGTCCAGATGAAGGACGTCCTTGAGGGCACAAAGGAGTCTCACTACTACCTGATGGTCGTGAAAGTCTCCAGTCGCCGAATGTAGATATTCAACAGCTTTCCAACACAGGAGACTATCATGGGAAGAAAGTCTGCGGTTAAGTCGGTGGTACGTAGTTTCTACTTTTCCTTTCCCATAATGTATGAAATTTTGTTGTGTTTCCGTCTCAACTTCGGAGGGCCTTTTTTTTATTTTTGTTTAATCCAAATTGTTTTGTACTGGTGGGCCTGTTGGGTTTAGTCCAGATCACGTATAATCCAAAAAACGATAAAAAAAGGACGATAAATAAAAAAAACCCAAAAAAAATTCTGTATCCTCCCTACCCACATTGGTTTTTTTTATTGTCTCATCCTCTACGGGACATGCCACTAAACCCAAACATCATTTTTTTGGGAAGTAAACAGGGAACAATTCGAAAACTCAACGTTAACTCTTCTCCCGTCTCATCTGTTGCCATTTTGCAGGCCAGGGTTCTGGACAAGATCTTGACAACCATGTTCCTAGACATCGACGTCTTAGGAAGGAACCCACCGCTGTCTGAGTGGAATCCGAACTTCGTCCTAGAGGTCACCAACGAGAACAACTGGTACGAATTATATTAATTGCTCAACCATGTATATGTGTTCTTCGATTTTGACAGGTATTCACCAATTTCTGTTTCTGGCGGCGACTGCGGAAAAAAAAAGCAACAAGGACAAGTTGTGGATGATGCTGTGGCTTCAAATGGAGCAGATGTTCACAACCAACCCTGTCCCACAGAGGAAGGTATTCAACACAACTGTTTCCACGCTGTATGCATTTAAAAAGGTTTCCCGTTGTGTAAAGATCTCTTAATTGACACATCCATGTATGCCTTTACTTTGTTATACTGCAGAGCATCGATCAGCTGTCTGACAGGATACGGATTGACACTGCGTTGGCTATTGTAAACGAACACTTCAATGAGTTCCGTGATGAGATAAGGCAGTGGGCAGAGGTGGACTAGAATAGCCGGAGGGCAATGGCAGCCGTGCTGCCATGACCTGTTCATAACGTGAGCTTCGTTTTGACCATGCTGGGCTTTTCATGCCCTCTTTTGTTGGCGACCAGGGTGGGCCGTCACTTTGAAGTAGTACCAACACATCTCTATACATGACTCAACTTCGATGTTATAGCTACCCGACCTGCCATATTATAAAACTTGTGTCATTAGGTTTAACTGATTGATTGTATTTTGTTGCATGTGTATCCACCGTTGCATGCCAGAAACCACCGCTTTTTTGGTTAAATACTTTGTTACCGTGCGCTGGATGTTAAATTAGCGTGGATTAAATTTTATCTTCTATTCCGTATATGTTTCAATGGAGTCTGCAATATAATACACTGCCTTTATTATCATTCCCTAAACAAAGCCTCTTATTATTATGTTTTTTCCGCTTCCTGATGGATAGTGCCATATTCTCAGTACCAGAAAAGCATAAACACTCAATGCAGTTTCAAGGTTATAGGAAATTTTGTCTCAAAACCAGGACAGTCGAAAGCCCTGCACAATGACCACTTTCACTTGGCAACAATGTCTCGTTATAGTTTCTTGCGCCAAACCCGCTGAACACATGACTCGGTTTACATTAACTAGCCCTTTCTAATTTAATTAATCAAACACAAACGCAACTATTGTTACAACACAGACCAACACATTGAGGACACACATCCTCACAAGCTGTACTACATACTACATTTGTCCATGAAGGCAACCAACATGACCAAAAGTATAAAATTTTTAACTCACATAACCTACGCTATGCATACGCCCTTTCGGATGTCACGCAAACAAGTACAGCGCGTAGCAGCCAGCCATACTCAATCCAGCTCGATGCGTAACTTCTAACAAGAACAGTTCAGCCAGCTCACTCAAATTCGTAGTACTCCTCACCCCATCTCCTACCTCCATGCTTTCGTAAGCCACGCCAGCATCAAAACTATTGATGTTCTCCCCCATACTCGATTGTTGATACTTGCGAGAATTATGTCCACCCTTTCTACACAGTCGACACCTCTGAACACGGCGAAACTTTCTCTGAGAGGTGACAATTCTTCGACCGCATCCTTTGTACCTTCCCCGCAACGGATCCCGAACAGACACCCTGCTGGCCTCCTCAGCAACACCCAACCTTTGGCGATGTTTGTCCCGTAAAGATTGGCGCTCCTTTGCCAACCTTGTTTTCACGTCCACGTAGTCCTCAAAAAACTGGCAAGACAAGCTCACCTGCTCCCTGCAATCATCCAGCATCGCCGCGTGCATGCTCATGTATGCCGCGTCTGGGATCTCCCCAACACGAGTTTCGTCGTAGGATGCACGCGGCTGCTTTGCCCTCTTTATCCACTGGTCTAGTATTAGGCCTTTGGGGATAGCTGTCATGTTCAGATAAACCAGAACTCCAACCATGTGGACATAAGGAAGCCCAAAGGACTCCATTCACTGACAAGAACAGCTAAATTCGTCGTCTTCCTCAGCCCACGACACGGCCCATGATCTCTGCTTGCAGTACATTGCAACCTCGAACAAAACACAAGTGCTCGTCCTCTTGGTGGACACAACTCTAACGTTGCTGGCTAGCATCAGCACCACCCGAAACAGTTTGAAAACCTCTCTTGTATAAACCGTTGCAGCGAACTGCTCAATGGCCTCGAGTTTCGTCTTTACAACAGGCTCGCCATACGCAGACTTGTAGTCTGCCACTAGTTCTCTCCTCCTCATGAACTCCAAATAGTGTTGGAAGTGCTCCACAAACTCCCTCAAATTGTACCTGCTGTGTATAAATTTTCCAAGCTGCATATTCAAAGCCTCGCACCTGGATGTCGTCTTCAGTCCTGCAAAGAATTTCCCCCGAATATGGGCATTGGACCAAGAATGCTTCTTGGCATACATCTCCACTATCCACAGATGATCCTCCAAATTCTCTCAAATTCGTCCATATTCTCTCAAATTCGTCGACCTCTAGATCTCCCATGAGGCACAGACGGAATTTCCTAAGAAAACCCAGTCGTCCGACTCTAGCAGTGGTGTTCCTTAACAAATGCCAACTACACAACCTGTGATGTGCACCGGGAAAAACTGTGCTAACCGCACTCTTCATGGCGAGGTCACTGTCTGTGATGACAAACTTCAGCTATTTTCCCTTCATTGCCTCAAAAAATGACCGCAGCAACCACACATAGCTTGCTTCGCTCTCGTTGCTCAATATGGCGCAGTCGAACACAAATGTCCTCATATGATGGTCCACCCCTGAGAATATTACCAAAGGGCACTTGTATTTGTTACGACCGTAAGTTGCATCAAAACCCAGGACATCACCGAACACGCTGTAGTCATAACGACTTGTACCATCGCACCAGAAGAGATTTTCCAGCCTCTTGTCAACATCCAACGAGTACTTTCAGAACATCCCAGAATCAATCGTCCTTAAAGTTCCCAAGAACTTCAACGCGGATGACGATTAGATTTTCTTCTAGTAAAGAAGTTTATAAAAATAATCGTGTTGTAAGTATAGTTTCTAAACTAACAAAGAATCCTTTCGTACAAAAACTTTGGTTGTCACAAGTAACAAAACCCAATAAAATTTATAATCGAAGTATTTAAATCTCGGGTCGTCTCTCAAGGAATTGCAGGGAAGTATGATTTATTATTGGTTATGGAAAAAGTGTATTTTTGGGGATTTTTGAATTAAAGAACAAGTAAATTAAATGACAAGAAAAATAAATTAATAATAAAGTAAATTAATAACCATAAAAACCATTGCAAGGTATAAGAACTGGAAATCCCATCCTAGTTATTCTTATCATGTGTGATGAGAATTGTTTATTTCTCCCACTTAGTTAATCCTTACTAAATAAAGGAGGTCAAGTGGACTAATCAACTTGATTCCTCAAGTCCTAGTCAACTCCTATGGAAAGACTAGCTTTAAAGGGATCCAAATCAATCAGCAACTCCCAATTTTCAAACAACCGTTGAGTTTGATAACTCAAGTATCACCAATTACTCAACCAAAGCAAAGGGGAAAAAATCTAAATTATTTATATCATAAATAGAAGAAAGTAATCATAAATCTAAAATACTTCAAATTTCATTTAAACATGAATTCAAATCTAACATGAAGAGTTCATAAGCCAATTTGGCAACATAAGTAATTAACAAGTAAAAGCATTAGAGTAAATAAAAGTAGAAGAGAAACATAAATTAAAGGAACATTGAACCTGGAATTGAGGAATAACCATACTCTAAGAGAAATCCTAATTCTAAAACCTAAGAGAGAGGAGAGAGCCTCCCTCTCTAGAAACTATATCTAAAACCTAAAATTGTGAATTATTGAATGAATGATGAATGAATCCTTTGAATCCATCATTCTCCAGCCTCTATTATGTGTTTCTGAGCTTGGATTTGGGCCGAAAAGGGCCCAGAAATCGCTGAGGGCGTTTTCTGTAATTTCCTGCACGTGGCATCCGTCACGCGTGCGCGTGGGTCACGCGTGCACGTCATTTTGAGATTTTTCTTGCCACGCGTACGCGTCAGTTATGCGTACGCGTCTTTGTGCTCTGTACCAAGCACGCGTCCGCGTCGTCCATGCATGCGCGTCGCTGCCATTTTCTTCAAAACTCCATTTTGTGCGTTCCTTCCATTTTTGCATGTTTCCTTTCTGTCCTCTAAGTCATTCCTGCTCTATGAAGCCTGAAAATTCTTAACACGCAGATCACGGCATCGAATGGTAATAAAGGATAATTAAAATTAATATTTTTAAGGCATAGGAAACATGTTTTCACATATATCATGGAATAAGGAAGAAATTGTAAAACCATGCAAATCTTATGAATAAGTGGGTGAAGAATTGATAAAAACACTCAATTGAGCACAAGATGAATCATAAAATAAGGGTTTATCAACCTCCCCACACTTAAACAATAGCATGTCCTCATGCTAATTTCAAGAGAAAAGGGTGAAGGTAGGATGGTGGAATCTTATTGGTGGACGAAATTGTGATCACTACAACTTCGCACAACTAACCAGCAAGTGTACTGGGTCGTCCAAGTAATAAACCTTACGCGAGTAAGGGTCGATCCCACAGAGATTGTTGGTATGAAGCAAGCTATGGTCACCTTGTAAATCTTAGTCAGGCAAACTCAAATGGTAATGGATGATGATTAAAACATAAAGATAAAGATAGAGATGCTTATGCAATTCATTGGTGGGAATTTCAGATAAGCGTATGGAGATGTTGTGTTCCTTCCGTCTCTCTGCTTTCCTACTGTCTTCATCCAATCCTTCTTACTCCTTTCCATGGCAAGCGGTATGCAAGGGTTTCACCGTTGTCAGTGGCTACCTCCCATCCTCTCAGTGGAAATGTTCAACGCACCCTGTCACGGCACGGCTATCCAGCTGTCGGTTCTCGATCATGTCGGAATAGAATCCAGTGATTCTTTTGCGTCTGTCACTAACGCCCCACAATCGTGAGTTTGAAGCTCGTCACAGTCATTCAATCATTGAATCCTACTCAGAATACCACAGACAAGGTTTAGACCTTCCGGATTCTCTTGAATGCCGCCATCAGTTCTAGCTTATACCACGAAGATTCTGGTTAAAGAATCCAAGAGATATCCACCCAATCTAAGGTAGAACGGAGGTGGTTGTCAGGCACACGTTCATAGGTGAGAATGATGATGAGTGTCACGGATCATCACATTCATCAAGTTGAAGAACAAGTGATATCTTAGAACAAGAACAAGCAGAATTGAATAGAAGAACAATAGTAATTGCATTAATACTCGAGGTACAGCAGAGCTCCACACCTTAATCTATGGTGTGTAGAAACTCCACCATTGAAAATACATAAGTGATGATAGTGATCATTGGCTTCGGCCCCAGAGAGGGAACCAGAAGAACCAAGATGAAAATACAATAGTAAAAGGTCCTACTTATAGAGAACTAGTAGCCTAGGGTTTACAGAGATGAGTAAATGACATAAAAATCCACTTCCGAGCTCACTTGGTGTGTGCTTGGGCTGAGCATTGAAGCATTTTCGTGTAGAGACTCTTCTTGGAGTTAAACACCAGCTTTGGTGCCAGTTTGGGCGTTTAACTCCCATCCTTGTGCCAGTTCCGGCGTTTAACGCTGGGAATTCTGAAGGTGACTTTGAACGCCGGTTTGGGCCATCAAATATTGGGTAAAGTATGGACTATCATATATTGCTGGAAAGCCCAGGATGTCTACTTTCCAACGCCGTTGAGAGCGCCTCAATTGGGCTTTTGTAGCTCCAGAAAATTCACTTCGAGTGTAGGGAGGTCAGAATCCAACAGCATCTGCAGTCCTTTTCAGTCTTTGAATCAGATTTTTGCTCAGGTCCCTCAATTTCAGCCAGAAAATACCTGAAATCATAGAAAAACACACAAGCTCATAGTAAAGTCCAGAAAAGTGAATTTTAACTAAAAACTAATAAAAATATACTAAAAACTAACTAGATCATACTAAAAACATACTAAAAACAATGCCAAAAAGCGTACAAATTATCCGCTCATCACAACACCAAACTTAAATTGTTGCTTGTCCTCAAGCAACTGAAAATCAAATAGGATAAAAAGAAGAGAATATGCAATGAACTCCAAAAATATCTATGAAGATCAGTATTAATTAGATGAACGGGGCTTTTAGCTTTTTGCCTCTTAATAGTTTTGGCATCTCACTCTATCCTTTGAAATTCAGAATGATTGGCTTCTTTAGGAACTCAGAATCCAGATAGTGTTATTGATTCTCCTAGTTAAGTATGATGATTCTTGAACACAGCTACTTATTGAGTCTTGGCCGTGGCCCAAAGCACTCTGTCTTCCAGTATTACCACCGGATACATACATGCCACAGACACATAATTGGGTGAACCTTTTCAGATTGTGACTCAGCTTTGCTAGAGTCCCCAATTAGAGGTGTCCAGGGTTCTTAAGCATACTCTTTTTGCCTTGGATCACAACTTTATTTCTCTTTTTCTCTTTTCTTTTTTTTTCGTTTTCTTTTCTCCCCTTTTTTTTCATTTTTCTCCTTCTCTTTTTTTTTGTATTCACTGCTTTTTCTTGCTTCAAGAATCATTTTTATGATTTTTCAGATCCTCAGTAACATGTCTCCTTTTTTATCATTCTTTCAAGAGCCAACATTCATGAACCACAAATTCAAAAGACATATGCACTGTTTAAGCATACATTCAGAAAACAAAAGTATTGCCACCACGTCAAAATAATTAAACTGTTATAAAATTCAAAATTCATGCAATTCTTCTCTTTTTCAATTTAAGAACACTTTTCATTTAAGAGAGGTGATGGATTCATAGGACATTCATAACTTTAAGGCATAGACACTAAGACACTAATGATCACAAGACACAAACATAGATAAACATAAGCACTAAAATTTGAAAAACAGGAAAATAAAGAACAAGGAAATTAAAGAACGGGTCCACCTTAGTGATGGCGGCTTGTTCTTCCTCTTGAAGATCCTATGGAGTGCTTGAGCTCCTCAATGTCTCTTCCTTGCCTTTGTTGCTCCTCTCTCATGATTCTTTGATCTTCTCTAATTTCATGGAGGAGGATGGAATGTTCTTGGTGCTCCACCCTTAGTTGTCCCATATTGGAACTCAATTCTCCTAGGGAGGTGTTTAGTTGCTCCCAATAGTTTTGTGGAGGAAAGTGCATCCCTTGAGGTATCTCAGGGATTTGATGATGAGAGGGGTCTCTTGTTTGCTCCATCCTCTTCTTAGTGATGGGCTTGTCCTCATCAATGGGGATGTCTCCCTCTATGTCAACTCCCACTGAATAACAGAGGTGACAAATGAGATGAGGAAATGCTAACCTTGCCAAGGTAGAGGACTTGTCCGCCACCTTATAGAGTTCTTGGGATATCACCTCATAAACTTCTATTTCTTCTCCAATCATGATGCTATGAATCATGATAGCCCGGTCTATAGTAACTTCGGACCGGTTGCTAGTGGGAATGATTGAGCGTTGGATAAACTCCAACCATCCTCTAGCCACGGGCTTGAGGTCATGCCTTCTCAATTGAACCGGCTTTCCTCTTGAATCTCTCTTCCATTGGGCGCCCTCTTCACAAATGACTGTGAGGACTTGGTCCAACCTTTGATCAAAGTTGACCCTTCTAGTGTAGGGATGTTCATCCCCTTGCATCATGGGCAAGTTGAATGCCAACCTTACATTTTCCGGACTAAAATCCAAGTATTTCCCCCGAACCATAGTAAGCCAATTCTTTGGGTCCGGGTTCACACTTTGATCATGGTTCTTGGTGATCCATGCATTGGCATAGAACTCTTGAACCATTAAGATTCTGACTTGTTGAATGGGGTTGGTAAGAACTTCCCAACCTCTTCTTCGGATCTCATGTCGGATCTCCAGATATTCACTCTTTTTGAGTTTGAAAGGGACCTCGGGGATCACCTTCTTCAAGGCCACAACTTCATAGAAGTGGTCTTGATGCACCCTTGAGATGAATCTCTCCATCTCCCATGACTCGGAGGTGGAAGCTTTTGCCTTCCCTTTCCTCTTTCTAGAGGTTTCTCCGGCCTTGGATGCCATAAATGGTTATGGAAAAACAAAAAGCAATGTTTTTACCACACCAAACTTAAAAGGTTTGCTCATCCTCGAGCAAAAGAAAAAAGAAGAGAGTAGAAGAAGAAGAAATGAAGGAGATGGAGATGGCTTTGTGGTTCGGCCAAAAGGGGGGAGAAGTAGTGTTTAGGGTGTGTGAAAATGAAGGAGTAAAGATGGGTTTATATAGGAGTGGGGGGGAGGGTTATGGTTCAGTCATGTATGGGTGGGTTTGGGAGGGAAAGTGGTTTGAATTTGAATGGTGAGGTAGGTGGGGTTTTATGAAGGATGGATGTGAGTGGTGAAGAGAAAGATGGGATTTGATAGGTGAAGGGTTCTTGGGGAAGAGGTGTTGAGGTGATTGGTGAATGGGTGAAGAAGAGAGAGAGTGGTGGGGTAGGTGGGGATCCTGTGGGGTCCACAGATCCTGAGGTGTCAAGGAAAAGTCATCCCTGCACCAAGTGGCGAGCAAAATTGCTCTTTGTGCCAATTCTGGCGTTAAACGCCGGGCTGGTGCCCATTTCTGGCGTTTAACGCCGAGTTCTTACCCTTTACTGGCGTTTAACGCCAGTTTGGTGCCTCTTTCTGGTGTTAAACGCCCAGAATGGTGCCAGACTGGGCGTTAAACGCCCATCTGCTAGCCTTACTGGCGTTTAAACGCCAGCAGGTTCTTCCTCCAGGGTGTGCTGTTTTTCTTTCTGTTTTTCATTCTGTTTTTGCTTTTTTTCATTGATTTTGTGACTTTTCATGATCATCAACCTACAGAAAACATAAAATAACAAAGGAAAATGGATAAAATATAACATTGGGTTGCCTCCCAACAAGCGCTTCTTTAATGTCAGTAGCTTGACAGAGGGCTCTCATGGAGCCTCAGGGATGCTCAGAGCAATGTTGGAACCTCCCAACACCAAACTTAGAGTTTGAATGTGGGGGTTCAACACCAAACTTAGAAGTTGGTTGTGGCCTCCCAACACCAAACTTAGAGTTTGACTGTGGGGGCTCTGTTTGACTCTATTTTGAGAGAAGCTCTTCATGCTTCCTCTCCATGGTGACAGAGGGATATCCTTGAGCCTCAAACACAAAGGATTCTTCATTCACTTGAATGATCAATTCTCCTCTATCAACATCAATCACAGCCTTTGCTGTGGCTAGGAAGGGTCTGCCAAGGATGATGGATTCATCCATGCACTTCCCAGTCTCTAGGACTATGAAATCAGCAGGGATGTAATGGTCTTCAACTTTTACCAGAACATCCTCTACAAGTCCATAGGCTTGTTTTCTTGAGTTGTCTGCCATCTCTAGTGAGATTTTTGCAGCTTGCACCTCAAAGATCCCTAGCTTCTCCATTACAGAGAGAGGCATGAGGTTTACACTTGACCCTAGGTCACACAAGGCCTTCTTGAAGGTCATGGTGCCTATGGTACAAGGTATTGAGAACTTCCCAGGACCTTGTCTCTTTTGAGGTAATTTCTGCCTAGACAAGTCATCTAATTCTTTGGTGAGCAAAGGGGGTTCATCCTCCCAAGTCTCATTTCCAAATAACTTGTCATTTAGCTTCATGATTGTTCCAAGGTATTCAGCAACTTGCTCTTCAGTGACATACTCATCCTCTTCAGAGGAAGAATACTCATCAGAGCTCATGAATGGCAAAAGTAAATTCAATGGAATCTCTATGGTCTCATTTTGAGCCTCAGATTCCCATGGTTCCTCATTGGGGAACTCATTGGAGGCCAGTGGACGTCCATGGAGGTCTTCCTCAGTGGCGTTCACTGCCTCTTCTTCCTCTCCAAATTCGGCCATGTTGATGGCCTTGCACTCTCCTTTTGGATTTTCTTCTGTATTGCTTGGAAGAGTACTAGGAGGGAGTTCAGTAATTTTCTTACTCAGCTGACCCACTTGTCCTTCCAAGTTTCTAATGGAGGACCTTGTTTCAGTCATGAAACTTTGAGTGGTTTTGATTAGATCAGAGACCATGGTTGCTAAGTCAGAGGTATTCTGCTTAGAACTCTCTGTCTGTTGTTGAGAAGATGATGGAAAAGGCTTGCCATTGCTAAACCTGTTTCTTCCACCATTATTGTTCTTGAAACCTTGTTGAGGTCTCTGTTGATCCTTCCATGAGAAATTTGGATGATTTCTCCATGAAGGATTAAAAGTGTTTCCATAGGGTTCTCCCATGTAATTCACCTCTTCCATTGAAGGGTTCTCAGGATCATAAGCTTCTTCCTCAGATGAAGCTTCCTTAGTACTGCTTGGTGCATTTTGCATTCCAGACAGACTTTGAGAAATCATATTGACTTGTTGAGTCAATATTTTGTTCTGAGCCAATATGGCATTCAGAGTGTCAATCTCAAGAACTCCTTTCTTCTGATTATTCCCATTGTTCACAGGATTCCTTTCAGAAGTGTACATGAATTGGTTATTTGCAACCATTTCAATTAGTTCTTGAGCTTCTGTAGGCGTCTTCTTCAGATGAAGAGATCCTCCAGCAGAGCTATCCAAAGACATCTTGGATAGTTCAGAGAGACCATCATAGAAAATACCTATGATGCTCCATTCAGAAAGCATGTCAGAGGGACACTTTCTGATCAATTGTTTGTATCTTTCCCAAGCTTCATAGAGGGATTCTCCTTCCTTCTGTCTGAAGGTTTGGACTTCCACTCTAAGCTTACTCAATTTTTGAGGTGGAAAGAACTTTGTCAAGAAGGCATTGACTAGCTTTTCCCAAGAGTTCAGGCTTTCTTTAGGTTGTGAGTCCAACCATATCCTAGCTCTGTCTCTTACAGCAAAAGGGAATAGCATAAGTCTGTAGACCTCAGGGTCAACCCCATTAGTCTTGACAGTGTCACAGATTTGCAAGAATTCAGCTAAAAACTGATGAGGATCTTCCAATGGAAGTCCATGGAACTTGCAATTCTGTTGCATTAGAGAAACTAATTGAGGCTTAAGCTCAAAGTTGTTTGCTCCAATGGCAAGGATAGAGATGCTTCTCCCATAGAAGTCGGGAGTAGGTGCAGTAAAGTCACCCAGTACCTTCCTTGCATTGTTGGCATTGTTGTTGTTTTCGGCTGCCATGGGTTCTTCTTCTTTGAAGATTTCTGTTAGGTCCTCTACAGAGAGTTGTGCCTTAGCTTCTCTTAGCTTTCGCTTCACGGTCCTTTCAGGTTCAGGATCAGCCTCAACAAGAATGCTTTTGTCTTTGCTCCTGTTCATATGAAAGAAAAGAAAACAAGGAAATGTGGAATCCTCTATGTCACAGTATAGAGATTCCTTGAGGTGTCAGAGGAATAGAAAAATAGAAGGAAGAGGTAGAAGAAGAATGTGAGAAGAGGGGAAGAATTTTTGAAAATTAGGTAAGAGATTTTAAAAACATTTTGAAAAACATTAATTGATTTTCGAAAACCAAGAATAGAAAAGAAATCAAGTGATTTTTGAAAAAGATTTTGAAATTAGAAATTAAAAAGATATGATTGAAAACTATTTTGAAAAAGATGTGATTAAAAAGATATGATTGATTTTAAAAAGTTGTGATTGAGAAGATATGATTTGAAAAATATTTTAAAAAGATTTGATTTTAAAAATTAATGACTTGGCTATCAAGAAAAGATATGATTCAAACATTAAACCTTTCTCAACAGAAAAGGCAACATACTTGAAATGTTGAATCAAATCATTAATTGATAGCAAGTATCTTTGAAAATAGAAAGAATTTGATTTTGAAAAAGATTTGATTGAAAAAAATTGATTTGAAAAAGATTTGATTTTGAAAAACTTTGAAAACTTAAAAAAAAATTTGCATTAAAAACAAAATCTTCCCTCTTGTGCCATCGTGGCGTTAAACGCCCAGAATGGTGCACATTCTGGCGTTTAACGCCCAAACTACTACCCTTTTGGGCGTTAAACGCCCAGCCAGGCACCCTGGCTGGCGTTTAAACGCCAGTTTGCCTTCCTTACTGGGCGTTTTGAACGCCCAGCTTTTTCTGTATAATTCCTCTGTTGTATGTTCTGAATCTTCAATTCTCTGTATTATTGACTTGAAAAGACACAAATTAAAAATATTTTTGGATTTTTAATAATAAGGAATAATCAAAATGCAACTAAAATCAAATAACAATGCATGCAAGACACCAAACTTAGCAGTTTGTATACTACTGACACTAACAACATGAGAATGCATATGAGAAACACAAAACACTCAAGTCAATAGAATTCAAAGATCAGAGCAATGAAATCATCAAGAACAACTTGAAGATCAATGAAGACACATGCATGAATGCAATAAGAACAGAAACATGCAATTGACACCAAACTTAAGATGAGACTCTAGACTCAAACAAGGAATATAAAATATTTTTGGTTTTTATGACTTTGTAATTTTTTTGGATTTTCGAAAATTAAGTAGAAAAAGAAAATAAATATATCAAAATTCTTAATGAGAATTCCAGGAATCATGCAATGTTAGTCTAAAGCTTCAGTCTAAAGAAATTAGACATGGCTGAAAAAGCTTCAGCAGGACATTGCATTCAAGAGCTAAATTGATGAAAATCAATCAGCTTTGGTGATGATAAGAACATCACCTTGAAACACTAGAATTCATTCTTAAGAACTCTGAAGAAAAATACCTAATCTAAGCAACAAGATGAACCGTCAGTTGTCCATACTCGAACAATCCCCGGCAACGACGCCAAAAACTTGGTGGACGAAATTGTGATCACTACAACTTCGCACAACAAACCAGCAAGTGTACTGGGTCGTCCAAGTAATAAACCTTACGCGAGTAAGGGTCGATCCCACAGAGATTGTTGGTATGAAGCAAGCTATGGTCACCTTGTAAATCTTAGTCAGGCAAACTCAAATGGTAATGGATGATGATTAAAACATAAAGATAAAGATAGAGATACTTATACAATTCATTGGTGGGAATTTCAGATAAGCGTATGGAGATGCTGTGTTCCTTCCGTCTCTCTGCTTTCCTACTGTCTTCATCCAATCCTTCTTACTCCTTTCCATGGCAAGCTGTATGCAAGGGTTTCACCGTTGTCAGTGGCTACCTCCCATCCTCTCAGTGGAAATGTTCAACGCACCCTGTCACGGCACGGCTATCCAGCTGTCGGTTCTCGATCATGTCGGAATAGAATCCAGTGATTCTTTTGCGTCTGTCACTAACGCCCCACAATCGCGAGTTTGAAGCTCGTCACAGTCATTCAATCATTGAATCCTACTCAGAATACCACAGACAAGGTTTAGACCTTCCGGATTCTCTTGAATGCCGCCATCAGTTCTAGCTTATACCACGAAGATTCCGGTTAAAGAATCCAAGAGATATCCACCCAATCTAAGGTAGAACGGAGGTGGTTGTCAGGCACACGTTCATAGGTGAGAATGATGATGAGTGTCACGGATCATCACATTCATCAAGTTGAAGAACAAGTGATATCTTAGAACAAGAACAAGCGGAATTGAATAGAAGAACAATAGTAATTGCATTAATACTCGAGGTACAGCAGGGCTCCACACCTTAATCTATGGTGTGTAGAAACTCCACCGTTGAAAATACATAAGTGATGATAGTGATCATTGGCTTCGGCCCCAGAGAGGGAACCAGAAGAACCAAGATGAAAATACAATAGTAAAAGGTCCTACTTATAGAGAACTAGTAGCCTAGGGTTTACAGAGATGAGTAAATGACATAAAAATCCACTTCCGGGTCCACTTGGTGTGTGCTTGGGCTGAGCATTGAAGCATTTTCGTGTAGAGACTCTTCTTGGAGTTAAACGCCAGCTTTGGTGCCAGTTTGGGCGTTTAACTCCCATCCTTGTGCCAGTTCCGGCGTTTAACGATGGAAATTCTGAAGGTGACATTGAACGCCGGTTTGGGCCATCAAATCTTGGGTAAAGTATAGACTATCATATATTTCTGGAAAGCCCAGGATGTGTACGTTCCAACGCCGTTGAGAGTGTGCCAGTTGGGCTTCTGTAGCTCCAGAAAATCCACTTCGAGTGCAGAGAGGTCAGAATCCAACAGCATCTGCAGTCCTTTTCAGTCTCTGAATCAAATTTTTGCTCAGGTCCCTCAATTTCAGCCAGAAAATACCTGAAATCACAGAAAAACACACAAGCTCATAGTAAAGTCCAGAAAAGTGAATTTTAACTAAAAACTAATAAAAATATACTAAAAACTAACTAGATCATACTAAAAACATACTAAAAACAATGCCAAAAAGCGTACAAATTATCCGCTCATCACTTATGCAATGCAATCTATTCTAAATGCAAGCTACCTAAATGAATCATGCAATTCTAATTACTATCCACTTATATATATAAAGCTTACATGTGGTTAAATTGATTCAAATTCTTCAAGGAAACATATATGCACAACCAAGGCTAAATTATGTTAAACACATTCACAATTGAGTTGAGTTAATTAAAAGAGTTCACAAACTTGCAAGATAATCAATAATTAAATATGGATATATGGGAATGAGCTATTGAACCCTCACTGGATTTGTGTATACACTCTAGTCACTCAGTGTTTGGGGTTAATCACTCTATTCTTCTCTAGTCATGCTTTCTAAAACTTTGTTCTTCATCTAACCAATCAACAAATATTCAATGTACACATGCAAACATCATGAGGTCTTTTTCAAGGTTGTAATGGGGCTAAGGTAAAGGTAAGGGTATATATATAAGGCTAAGTGAGCTATAAATTGAATCCTTGATTAGTCTAAGATCTCACCTAACATATACATACTCTATATAATTTTAAAATTTGCCTAGCTACACAATTTTTCCACTTTTGTATCACATACTCATGCACCAAATTATTTTTTATTTTTATTACATGTGCATTGATTTTTCTATTAAACTTAATACTGGAGTAATTTTGTCCCCTTATTTATTTATTTACTAAAAGGGATTTTTTTTAAAGAAAACATAACATTATCAATGCACATGGTATTTTAATTATTTTGGTTTCACATGAACATGCACCTAAATTTCAATTAATTTCTAGAGTTAATATCTTCCTATCAACCCAAGTTTCCACAGTTTCTCCAGTTTCCCCACACTTAGTTGATACATAATCTCTACCTTAAGCTAACCAAAGATTCAATTTGGGATTTTTAATTTGTTTTTCTGCTTAAGGCTAGTGATGTGGTTATAGAACAGAAGGGGATTAAAAGGCTCAAGGGGACTAACAAGGGTGACATAAAAGGGTAGGCTTATTTGGGATAAGTGAGCAAAAACAAGTAATGGCATCAATCATATGCAAGAATGTAAATACATTGAATATTGGACATATAAAATGAAACAAAGTAAAGTCTGCAATTATAGTGAAGAAGGGCGAAACACACAGGAATGAAAACTATGGTTAAACAATGTAACCATGTAATTAAGCTAAAAAACTCACGGGTTGTGTGTTCTTTGGCTCAAAAACCATATATCAGTTATGTATATCATGCAAGTAGGAATTAAGAGTTTCCATTTAACTCAATGTGAATCATTGAATGGCTTGTATAAAAATAAGTATTTTCTTTGAAAAATGTTGTCAATTTACCAACATTTATTGATATATATATATATATATATATATATATATATATATATATATATATATATATATATGGTGGGTGGATTGTTGTGATTCTGAAAAAGTAAAATTTCTAGTCTACTCTTTTATTTTCAATTAAACCAAATTATTATATGCTAGAAGGGTAAACTAAACTAAATAATCCATATGTTTCTATATCACAACTAATAAGCTAAAAGTGCGAATTAAGCTAAATATCTAAGATATATATACATCCTAAAGTGCAAAATGTAGAAATAAAATAGGAATAGACAGAAAATACAGTAAAAGAAAATGTGCAAGTACTGAAAGGAAAAATAAGATAAAATAAAATAAAAATACAGAAAAAGAAATAAAATAGGATAAAGAGTCTGAAAGTAGTTCACCAAAATAAAGTTCGGCAGAGATGACGACCTCCCCACACTTATATAATAGCATCGTCCTCGATGCTCAATCAGGTTGGGTGTGAAGAAGTGGCATCTCCGGAAGTGTGCTCTGCTGGTGTCTCTATGGTGGCCTGAGGTGCTGCAGTCTATATGGGTGCATGAGAATCTGCCTGCTGAAACGGAGGCTCTATCAGTAAAAGGACCTGTGGATCGGCTGCCTGTATCTGTTGGGGCTTCTTATGATGTGGCGCAGCCTGCTTGGGTCCTGCCTGCACCGCCTCCTCATGCTCATCCTCCTCCTCCTCAGATGTCTCTGATAGTGTTTCAGGCTCGGAGGGGATGTCGGCATGCCCCGATCGTATCATCAACTTCAAATGCTCATAGCATCACTTGCTGCGACGCTCAGACTGCTCATATCGCCGCTGGTTGCGACGCTCAAACCTCTCTTATTGCCGCTAGTGGCGGCACTCCATCTGGTCTAGCTGCTCAAAGAGGCGGTGCACCAAGTGGTAAATGGGCTCGGGAGCAGGTGAAGGTGCTGTGGGTGTAGGTGGTGCAGCAGGTGCTGAAGGGACATCAGAAGATGTGGCTGCATCAGCGGAGGCAGGGAGAAAGGGTGGTCTGTAGCCTAGAGCCATGAACTTCCTGCCATGTGGGATGATCTTCTTGCAATCGGTGGCTGGTGGCTTTTCATTCGCAAGCTCCCAGGGTACCTCAGCTCGGCGGCCCAGCTGAGTAATCAAGTAGGGGAAGGGCAGAGTGCCTCAGACATGGACCCTGGACATGGAGTACCAGATAAATCGGGGAAGGTACAGGTCCTTGCCCTGCATCACGCACCAGATAAGAGTAATCATGGCAGCTGGCACCTCAGTCTCGTGAGTGCTCGGCATCACATAATTGCTTAGGATTTGTTGCCATAGCCGAGCCTCATCATTCAGGTAGATAATTCTGATGCCTTTTGGGGTCACTGTTGACTTACCCATAACCCATGGGACAGCAGGATCAATAGCTATAGTGTGCTTCACTACTTCCCAATCAAATATCATAAATCTGATATCCTCTTCAGCCTTCTGGTAACCATCTGGTTCATCTGACTTAGGCTGGAGTTTGAGGATATCTTCAATTGCCTCCTCAGTAACTAGAATCTGCTTGCCTCTGAGCTGCACTGCATCCAGGGTCGTTTTAAAATAGTTGCAGTAAAATTCCCTGACCCAGGATGCATTTACCTCAGTCAAGTTCCTCTCCAAAAAGAACCATCCTCTCTGCTTGATTTGGTCTGTGGTGTACTGTAGTAATTTGGTTGGAATTCAGAGGGTCTTTTCTAGATATAGGTTCCTTGAAGTTGCAAAGACTAGATACTTCAGTTCACAGTATTAGCTTTTCCTTTGCCTTTAGGGTCAGACATTCTGAAAAGCAGAGGTTCTAGAATACAGTTTATTAAACTAAAGCAGAAAAAATAGGCAAGCAAATAGTATTTGAGCAATATAAGCATAGAGGAGCAAAAGAGGAATATAATAACAATATAAGCATGAAGTGAGTTAGATAGATGTAGAATTTTGGACTGTATGCAAGCTGAAAGTCAAAGAATTTAAATAAGAATCACAATCCAAGATCTATGATATGCAGAATGTTTGTTTATCAGGACAACAATAATCATTCCTTGAAATGGGTTGAAAGTAGTTAGTTGAAAACTAAGAGAGAGGTTAGAAAGTTAATGCAGTTAAGAGTTAAAAAGTGAAGTTAAAGTGAGTAACATGGAATTGTAGTTCCTAATTAACAAATATTGCACAAACTTGAAGAATAATTAACTCACATTCAAGCAGAGAATGCAGATTATTGATGATAAAAAGAAGTGCAAAATGAATAAAATCATCAATAATGCGATTTGACTAAGAAGGGAACCAGAAGGAGTAGGAATCCTAGCCCATTCATCCATGAAATGGCTTGGTTGAAACCAAGTATTGCAGAGTTCAAAAGTACCAAAGCCAATTTATGAATGGAAGTTAAGTGAAACAATTTTCAGAAAAATCGGGCAGCATTCCGGCTATATATTGGATGTTCCCGGGTAATAAAAAGCAGCAAAAATTCAGTTCATATGACATTAAAGTAGTGCATAAAAGAGTAACAAATAGCAAGGCACATGAATTTAGAATAAACAAACTCAATCTGCAGCAAGAATTGCAATTTAAATGGAATAATATCAAATCAGCATGAAACAGTAATGAACAGCATATCAGCAGCATCAACAGCACAGTAATTTCAAAATTGCGAAACAGATAAAGCAAACAGCAGGAACGATGCAATTATCAGACCTAAATCCACTAACCATATCCTAGCTACCTAACCACCTAAAATCCACTACGAACATGCATTTCTAACTATCCTAATTTGAACAGAATTGAAAAATATGCAAACTAACTAATTTGAACGGGAAAGGAATCGGAGTGCAGTGGAACCTGGTGTGCATAGTGACAGAGATTGAACGAAGAGAAAGGGTGGTGGTGTGGTGGTGCTGGTGGGTGGCACGGCGGCACTGGGAAGCGGCACAGTGGCGTTGGGAGTCCCGCGGTGGTCCTTGGTGGCGGCAGGGGGTGAAAGAGGGATAGGGAGGGAAGAAGAGAAGAAGGGGGTGGTGAGGGGGATGGTGCGACGGTAGGGGCTTCGTCGACGGTAGCGGCGGCGGCGCTGCGGGCTGGGTTGGCGAAGGGGAAGGGGGCAGTGGTGATGCGAGAGGGGGAAGGAGAAGAAGAAAGGAGGAAGAAAAGGGGGAGGGAGTTAAGGGCGGTGCGGCGAGGGGGAGCGACGGTGGGGGTGCGGTGGCTGGGCGGCGATGGTGGTTAAGTGGTTGCAGGGGGAGAGAGGAGAAGACTGTGAGGGAAGGGGGAAAAAGGGGCGACGCTGGGTTAGGGTTTCCGCGTCAGAGGGTTAAGTGAATTCAAATCCACGAGAACATGTGGGTCACGCGAAAGCGTGGCTGAGGCGGAAGTGCAACGATGCGGAAGCGTCATTGACGCAAACGCGTGAATGGAAGATAATGAAAATGAGGCGTACGCGTGGAGCACGCGAACGCGTCGACCAGAATTGTGCTAAACACACAAATCCAGCGTCGTTTTGGCGCAATGATGAGCGGATAATTTATACGCTTTTTGGCATTGTTTTTAGGTAGTTTTTAGTAAGTTTGAGCTACTTTTAGGGATGTTTTCATTAGTTTTTATATTAAATTCACATTTCTGGACTTTACTATGAGTTTGTATGTTTTTCTGTGATTTCAGGTAAATTCTGGCTGAAATTGAGGGACTTGAGCAAAACTCTGAAAAAGGCTAACAAAAGGACTGCTGATGCTGTTGGAATCTGACCTCCCTGCACTAGAAATGTATTTTCTGGAGCTACAGAACTCCAAATGGCGCGCTCCCAACGGCATTAGAAAGTAGACATCCAGAGCTTTCCAGCAATATATAATAGTCCAGACTTTATTCGGAAATTGATGACGTAATTTGGCGTTGAACGCCAAGTACATGCTGCTGTCTGGAGTTAAACGCCAGAAAAACGTCATGATCCGGAGTTGAACGCCCAAAACACGTTATAACTTGGAGTTCAACTCCAAGAAAAGCCTCAGCTCGTGGATAGATCAAGCTCAGCCCAAGCATACACCAAGTGGGCCCCGGAAGTGGATTTATGCATCAATTACTTACTCATGTAAACCCTAGTAGCTAGTCTAGTATATATAGGACATTTAACTATTGTATTAGACATCTTTTGACAGTTTAATCTCTGGACTATTTAGCCTTTGATTATTTGGTCTCTTGATCACTCAGGGGGCTGGCCATTCGGCCATGCCTGAACCTTTTACTTATGTATTTTCAACGGTGGAGTTTCTACACACCATAGATTAAGGGTGTGGAGCTCTGCTGTACCTCAAGTTTCAATACAATTACTATTACTTTTTATTCAATTATCTCTTATTCTTATTCCAAGATATACGTTGCACAACACTTTGATGAATGTGATGATCCGTGACACTCATCATCATTCTCACTTATGAACGCGCGTGATTGACAACCACTTCTGTTCTACCTTAGGCCGGGCGCATATCTCTTAGATTCCCCAAACAGAATCTTCGTGGTATAAGCTAGATAGAAGGCGGCATTCATGGGGATCTGAAAAGTCTAACCTTGTCTGTGGCATTTCGAGTAGGATCCTGGGAATCCGGAAAGTCTAACCTTGTCTGTGGTATTCCGAGTAGGATTCCGGTATTGAATGACTGTGACGAGCTTCAAACTCCTGAAGGCTGGGCGTGATGACAAACGCAAAAGAATCAATGGATTCTACTCCAACCTAATTGAGAACCGACAGATGATTAGCCGTGCTGTGACAGAGCATTTGGACCATTTTCACTGAGAGGATGGGATGTAGCTATCAACCAAGGGTGATGCCTCTAGACGATTAGCCGTGCAGTGACAGCGCATAGGACCATTTTCCCGAGAGGATTAAAAGTAGCCATTGATGATAGTGATGTCCTACATACAGCTTGCCATGGAAAGGAGCAAGAAGGATTGAAGGAAGAGCGAGTAGTGAAGTAGAGTTTCAAGAGGAACACAGCATCTCCATACACCTATCTGAAATTCCCACTATTAATTTACATAAGTATTTCTATCCTTTTTATTTTCTTATTAATTTTCGAAACTATAAACCAATTTAATCTGCCTAACTGAGATTTACAAGGTGACCATAGCTTGCTTCATACCAACAATCTCTGTGGGATCGACCCTTACTCACGTAAGGTTTATTACTTAGACGACCCAGTACACTTGCTGGTTAGTTGAACGGAGTTGTGAATTCAACTGGTGCCATAATAATGATTTCATACAAGTACAAAAGAATATGGATCACAATTTCGTCCACCAAGTTTTTGGCGCCGTTGCCGGGGATTGTTCGAGTATGGACAACTGACGGTTCATCTTGTTGCTCAGATTAGGTAATTTTCTTTTCAAAATTTTTCTTTTCTTTTTCGTTTTCTCCAAAAATATTTTCGAAAAAAAATCAATAAAAATCCAAAAAAACTAGAAAATCATAAAAACCAAAAATATTTTGTGTTTCTTGTTTGAGTTTTTGAGTCAATTTTTAAGTTTGGTGTCAATTGCATGCTTAAAAAATTTTTTCTTGCATTTTTCGAAAATTCCATGCATTCATAGTGTTCTTCATGATCTTCAAGATTGTTATTGATAAGTCTTCTTGTTTGATCTTGATGTTTTTTTTGTTTTGTGTTGTTTGTTGTTTTTCATATGCATTTTTCGTTTGTTAGAGTCCATGCATTAAAAATTTCTAAGTTTGGTGTCTTGCATGTTTTCTTTGCATAAAAAATTTTTCAAAATTATGTTCTTGATGTTCATCATGATCTTCAAAGTGTTCTTGGTGTTCATCTTGACATTCATAGCATCCTTGCATGCATTCATTGTTTTGATCTAAAAAATTTCATACATTGAGTATTTTTGTTGTTTTTCTCTCTCATAATTAAAAATTCAGAAATCAAAAAAAATATCTTTTCCTTATTTTCCTCCAAATTTTCGAAATTTTGGGTTGACTTGGTCAAAAATTTTTAAAATTAGTTGTTTCTTACAAGTCAAGTCAAAATTTCAATTTTAAAAATCTTATCTTTTCAAAATCTTTTTCAAAAATCATATCTTTTCCATTTTCTTTCTTATTTTCGAAATTTTTAAAAATTATTTTTTTCAAAAATCTTTTTCTTATCTTTTATATCTAATTTTCGAAAATTAGCTAACAATTAATGTGATTGGTTCAAAAATTTAAAGTTTGTTACTTTCTTGTTAAGAAAGGTTCAATCTTTAAATTCTAGAATCTTATCTTTTAGTTTCTTGTTAGTCAAGTAATTAATTTTAATTTTAAAAATTAATTCTTTTTCAAAACTAATTTCAATCATATCTTTTTATCTTATCTATTTATCTTATCTTTTTCAAAATTTTATCTTTTTCAAAATTTGATTTCAAAATATCTTATCTAACTTCTTTTCTTCTTATCTTTTTAAAATTTGATTTCAAATCTTTTTCAATCAACTAACTAACTTTTTGTTTGTTTCTTATCTTTTTCAAAACCACCTAACTACTTTTCCCTCTCTAATTTTCGAAAATACCTCTCTCCTTTTCAAAAATTCTTTTTAATTAATTAAGTGTTTCATGTTTTAATTTTAATACCTTTTAATTTTTATAAAAATACTAACCCCTTTTTCAAAATTATTTTCGAATTTTTCTCCCTCTCTTTTCTTATTCTATTTAATTAATTAATTACTAACACTTCTCTTCACCTCTCTTCATCTAAAAATCCGAACTTATTATATCTCTTGTGTTTGGATTCTTCTACCCCTTTCTTCTTCTACTAACATAAAGGAATCTCTATACTGTGACATAGAGGATTCCTCTTCCTTTTCTTGTTTTCTTCTCTTTCATATGAGCAGGAACAGGGAAAAAGGCACTCTTGTTGAAATTGATCCAAAACCTAAAAGGACTCTGAAGAGAAAATTAAGAGAAGCTAAATTACATTATTCTAAAGGTAACCTTTCAGAAATTTTCAAACAAGAGAAGGAGATGGCAGCCGAAAATAATAATAATACAAGGAGAATGCTTGGTGACTTCACAAAGCCAACGTCCAAATTTGATGGAAGAAGCATCTCCATTCCTGCCATTGGAGCCAATAACTTTGAGCTGAAACCTCAGCTAGTTGCCTTAATGCAACAAAACTGCAAGTTTTATGGACTTCCATCTGAAGATTCTTATCAGTTTTTAACTGAGTTCTTGCAGATCTGTGAGACTATAAAGACGAATGGAGTTGATCCTGAAGTCTACAGACTCATGCTTTTCCCTTTTGCTGTAAGAGACAGAGCTAGAATATGGTTGGATTCACAACCTAAGGATAGCCTGGACTCCTGGGATAAGCTGGTCACTGCCTTCTTGGATAAATTCTTTCCTCCTCAAAAGCTGAGCAAGCTGAGAGTTGATGTTCAAACCTTCAAACAAAAAGATGGTGAATCCCTCTATGAAGCTTGGGAAAGATATAAGCAGCTGACCAAAAGATGTCCATCTGACATGTTTTCAGAATGGACCATATTAGATATATTCTATTATGGTCTATCTGAATTTTCAAAAATGTCATTGGATCATTCTGCAGGTGGATCTATTCACCTGAAGAAAACGCCTGAAGAGGCTCAAGAACTCATTGACATGGTTGCAAACAACCAATTCATGTACACTTCTGAGAGGAATTCCGTGAATAATGGGATACCTCAGAAGAAAGGAGTTCTTGAAATTGATGCTCTGAATGCCATATTGGCTCAAAACAAAGTGTTGACTCAGCAGGTGAACATGATCTCTCAAAGTCTGAATGGATGGCAACATGCATCCAACAGTACTAAAGAGGCAGCTTCTGAAGAAGCTTATGATCATGAGAACCCTGCCATGTTAGAGGTTAATTACATGGGTGAACCTTATGGAAACACCTATAACTCATCATGGAGAAATCATCCAAATTTCTCATGGAAGGATCAACAAAAGCCTCAACAAGGCTTTAACAATGGTGGACGCAATAGGCTGAGCAATAGCAAGCCATATCCATCATCTTCTCAGCAACAGACAGAGAACTCTGAACAAAACACCTCTAATTTAGCCAATCTAGTCTCTGATCTGTCAAAGGCCACTTTCAGTTTCATGAGTGAAACAAGACCCTCCATTAGAAATCTGGAGGCACAAGTGGGCCAGCTGAGTAAGAAAGTTATTGAAACTCCTCCCAGTATTCTCCCAAGCAATACAGAAGAGAATCTAAAAGGAGAGTGCAAAGCCATTGACATAGTCAATATGGCCGAATGCACAAGGGAGGATGAGGACGAAAATCCTAGTGAGGAAGACCTCCTGGGACATCCTTCAAGCAAGAAGGAGTTTCCTATTAAGGATCCAAAGGAATCTGAGGCTCATATAGAGACCATAGAGATTCCATTAAATCTCCTTCTGCCATTCATGAGCTCTGAAGACTATTTTTCCTCTGAAGAGGATGAAGATGTAACTGGAGAGCAAGTTGCTCAATATTTAGGAGCTATCATGGAGCTGAATGCCAAGTTATTTGGTAATGAGACTTGGGAAAGTGAACCTCCCTTGCTCATTAGTGAACTGGATACCTGGATTCAGCAAATTCTACCTCAAAAGAAACAAGATCCTGGCAAGTTCTTAATACCTTGTACCATAGGCACTATGACCTTTGAAAAAGCTCTGTGTGATCTGGGGTCAGGGATAAATCTTATGCCACTCTCTGTAATGGAGAAGCTGGGGATCATTGAAGTACAACCTGCCTTGTTCTCATTATAATTGGCTGACAAGTCATTGAGACAAGCTTATGGAATAGTAGAGGACGTGTTAGTAAAGGTTAAAGGCCTTTACATCCCTGCTGATTTCATAATCTTAGACACTAGGAAGGAAGAAGATGATTGCATCATCCTCGGAAGACCTTTCCTAGCCACAGCAGGAGCTGTGATAGATGTCAACAGAGGTGAACTAGTCCTTCAATTAAATGGGGACTACCTTGTGTTTAAGGCACATGGCCATCCCTCTGTGATAAAAGAGAGTAAGCATGAAGAGCTTCTCTCAGTTCAGAGTCAAGAAGAGCCCACACAGTCAAACTCTAAGTTTGGTGTTGTGAGGCCACAACCAAACTCTAAGTTTGGTGTCAAGACCCCATATCCAAACTCTAAGTTTGGTGTTGGGACTATACAACATTGACCTGATCACCTTGTGGCTCCATGAGAGCCACTGTCAAGCTATTGACATTAAAGAAGCGCTTGTTGGGAGGCAACCCAATTTTATTTATCTAATTTTTATTTTATTCTATTTTTTGTTATTTTGTGTTTTATTTGGTACATGATCATGAGGAGTCACGAAAAAATAAAAAAATTAAAAACAGAATCAAAAACAGCAGAAGAAAAAAAATCACACCCTGGAGGACGCACAGGCTGGCGTTCAACGCCAGTAAGATGCATCTGGCCAGCGTTCAACGCCAGAACAGAGCATCATTCTGGCGCTGAACGCCAGAAACAAGCAACATTCTGGCGCTGAACGCCAGGAATGTGCCCAGAGAAGAAAAGCTGGCGCTGAACGCCAGCAACAAGCATGAAACTGGCGTTCAACGCCAGAAACATGCTTTACATGGGCGTTGAACGCCCAGAACGTGCACCAATGGGCGTTTAAATGCCAGAATGGTGTGCAAAGGCAATTTACATGCCTATTTGGTGCAGGGATGGAATTCCTTGACACCTCAGGATCTGTGGACCCCACAGGATCACCTCAGGATCTGTGGACCCCACAGGATCCCCACCTACTATATTCCCACCTTACCTCCTAATCCTATTTTTGTGATTTGTATTCCCCATGTCACACTTCCCAATACTCTTCACCAATCACCTCAATTCCTCTTCCCAATCACCTCTTTCACCACTCACATCCATCCACTCTTCCCCATAAACCCCACCCACCTTCAAAAATTCAAAACCATTTTCCCACCCATTCCCACCCTCAATGGCCGAATACACACTCCCCCCTCTCCCTATAAATACCCTTCCATTCTACTTCATTTTCACACAACACAAACCCATCTTCTCCCACTTAGCCGAACCTACATCTCTCCCTCTCTACCCTATTCTCTTCTTCTTCTTCTTCTCTTCTTTCTTCTCTTGCTCGAGGGCGAGCAATATTTTAAGTTTGGTGTGGTAAAAGCATAAGCTTTTTGTTTTTCCATTACCATCAATGGCACCTAAGGCCGGAGTATCCTCTAGAAAAGGAAAAGGGAAGACAAAAGCTTCCACCTCCGAGTCATGGGAGATGGAAAGATTCATCTCCAAGAGCCATCAAGACCACTTCTATGATGTTGTGGCAAAGAAGAAGGTGATCCCTGAGGTCCCTTTCAAGCTCAAGAGAAATGAGTATCTGGGGATCCGACATGAGATCCGAAGAAGAGGTTGGGAAGTCTTAACCAACCCCATGCAACAAGTCGGAATCTTAATGGTTCAAGAGTTCTATGCCAATGCATGGATCACTAGGAACCATGATCAAAGTATGAACCCAAGTCCAAAGAATTATCTCACAATGGTTCGGGGGAAATACTTAGATTTTAGTCCGAAAAATGTGAGGTTGGCATTTCACTTGCCCATGATGCAAGGAGATGAACGCCCCTACACTAGAAGGGTCAACTTTAATCAAAGGTTGGACTAAGTCCTTATGGACATATGTGTAGAAGGAGCTCAATGGAAGAGAGACTCCAAAGGCAAGCCAGTCCAACTAAGAAGACTGGACCTCAAGCCTGTAGCTAGAGGATGGTTGGAGTTCATTCAACGCTCCATCATTCCTACAAGCAACCGATCTGAAGTTACTGTGGATCGGGCCATCATGATTCATGGCATCATGATTGGAGAGGAAGTAGAAGTTCATGAGGTCATCTCCAATGAAATCTACAAAATAGCCGACAAGCCCTCACCCATGGCACGGCTAGCTTTCCCTCACCTTATTTGTCATCTATGTTACTCAGCTGGAGTTATCATAGAAGGAAACACCTCCATTGAAGAGGATAAGCCCATCACCAAGAAGAGGATGGAGCAAGCAAGAGAGACCCTTCACGGTTTTCAAGAGATGCATGAGGAAGCTCATCATCAAGAAATCCCTGAGATGCCTCAAGGGATGCACTTTCCTCCCAACAACTATTGGGAACAACTCAACACTTCCTTAGAAGATTTGAGCCACAATGTTGAACAATTGAGTGTGGAACATCATGAGCACTCCATCATTCTCCAAGAAATAAGAGAAGACCAAAGAGCAATGAGGGAGGAGCAACAAAGGCAAGGAAGGGACATAGAAGAGCTTAAGGACATTGTTGGTCCTTCAAGAAGAAGACGCCACTAAAGGTGGATTCATTCCTTGTTCTTTATTTCTTTCTGTTTTCGGTTTTTAATGTTGTGTTTATCTATGTTTTGTGTCTTTACTTCATGATCATTAGTATGTAACCATGTCTTAAAGCTATGAATAAAATCCATTAATCCTTCACCTCTCTTAAAAGAAAAATGTTTTAATTCAAAAGAACAAGAAGTACATGAATTTCGAATTTATCCTTGAATTTAGTTTAATTATATTGATGTGGTGACAATACCTTTTGTTTTCTAAATGAATGCTTGAACAGTGCATATTTTTGATCTTGTTGTTTATGAATGTTAAAATTGTTGGCTCTTGAAAGAATGATGAACAAGGAGAAATGTTATTGATGATCTGAAAAATCATGAAATTGATTCTTGAAGCAAGAAAAAGCAGTGAAAAAGCAAAAGCTTGTGAAAAAAAATAGAAAGAAAAAGAAAAAGCAAGCAGAAAAAGCCAATAGCCCTTAAAACCAAAAGGCAAGGGTAAAAAGGATCCAAGGCTTTGAGCATCAATGGATAGGAGGACCCAAGGAAATAAAATCCAGGCCTAAGCGGCTAAATCAAGCTGTCCCTAACCATGTGTTTGTGTCATGAAGGTCCAAGTGAAAAGCTTGAGACTGAGTGGTTAAAGTCATGATCCAAAGCAAAAGAGTGTGCTTAAGAGCTCTGGACACCTCTAACTGGGGACTTTAGCAAAGCTGAGTCACAATCTGAAGAGGTTCACCCAGTCATGTGTCTGTGGCATTTATGTATCCGGTGGTAATACTGGAAAACAAAATGCTTAGAGCCACGGCCAAGACTCATAAGTAGCTGTGTTCAAGAATCAACATGCTTAACTAGGAAAGTCAATAATACTATCCAAAATTCTAAGTTCCTAAAGAAGCCAATCATTCAGAACTTCAAAGGAAAAAGTGAGAACTGTTCAGAAGCAAAAAGCTACAAGTCCCGCTCATCTAATTATAATTAATATTCATTGATATTCTGGAATTTATAGTATATTCTCTTCTTTTTATCCTATTTGATTTTCAGTTGCTTGGGGACAAGCAACAATTTAAGTTTGGTGTTGTGATGAGCGGATAATTTATACGCTTTTTGGCATTGTTTTTAGGTAGTTTTTAGTAAGTTTGAGCTACTTTTAGGGATGTTTTCATTAGTTTTTATGTTAAATTCACATTTCTGGACTTTACTATGAGTTTGTGTGTTTTTCTGTGATTTCAGGTAAATTCTAGCTGAAATTGAGGGACTTGAGCAAAACTCTGAAAAAGGCTGACAAAAGGACTGTTGATGCTGTTGGAATCTGACCTCCCTGCACTCGAAATGGATTTTCTGGAGATACAGAACTCCAAATGGCGCGCTCCCAACAATGTTGGAAAGTAGACATCTAGAGCTTTCCAGAAATATATAATAGTTCATACTTTATTCGGAAATTGATGACGTAATTTGGCGTTGAACGCCAAGTACATGCTGCTGTCTGGAGTTAAACGCCAGAAAAACGTCATGATCCGGAGTTGAACGCCCAAAACACGTTATAACTTGGAGTTCAACTCCAAGAAAAGCCTCAGCTCGTGGATAGATCAAGCTCAGCCCAAGCATACACCAAGTGGGCCCCGGAAGTGGATTTATGCATCAATTACTTACTCATGTAAACCCTAGTAGCTAGTCTAGTATATATAGGACATTTAACTATTGTATTAGACATCTTTTGACAGTTTAATCTTTGGACTGTTTAGCCTTTGATTATTTGGTCTCTCGATCACTCAGGGGGCTGGCCATTCGGCCATGCCTGAACCTTTTACTTATGTATTTTCAACGGTGGAGTTTCTACACACCATAGATTAAGGGTGTGGAGCTCTGCTGTACCTCAAGTTTCAATACAATTACTATTACTTTCTATTCAATTCTCTCTTATTCTTATTCCAAGATATACGTTGCACAACACTTTGATGAATGTGATGATCCGTGACACTCATCATCATTCTCACTTATGAAACGCGCGTGATTGACAACCACTTCTGTTCTACCTTAGGCCGGGCGCATATCTCTTAGATTCCCCAAACAGAATCTTCGTGGTATAAGCTAGATAGATGGCGGCATTCATGGGGATCCGGAAAGTCTAACCTTGTCTATGGTATTCCGAGTAGGATCCTGGGAATCCGGAAAGTCTAACCTTGTCTGTGGTATTCCGAGTAGGATTCCGGTATTGAATGACTATGACGAGCTTCAAACTCCTGAAGGCTGGCGTGATGACAAACGCAAAAGAATCAATGGATTCTACTCCAACCTAATTAAGAACCGACAGATGATTAGCCGTGCTGTGACAGAGCATTTGGACCATTTTCACTGAGAGGGTGGGATGTAGCTATCAACCAAGGGTGATGCCTCCAGACGATTAGCCGTGCAGTGACAGCGCATAGGACCATTTTCCCGAGAGGATTAAAAGTAGCCATTGATGATAGTGATGCCCTACATACAGCTTGCCATGGAAAGGAGCAAGAAGGATTGAAGGAAGAGCGAGTAGTGAAGTAGAGTTTCAAGAGGAACACAGCATCTCCATACACCTATCTAAAATTCCCACTATTAATTTACATAAGTATTTCTATCCTTTTTATTTTCTTATTAATTTTCGAAACTATAAACCAATTTAATCTGCCTAACTGAGATTTACAAGGTGACCATAGCTTGCTTCATACCAACAATCTCTGTGGGATCGACCCTTACTCACGTAAGGTTTATTACTTGGATGACCCAGTACACTTGCTGGTTAGTTGAACGGAGTTGTGAATTCAACTGGTGCCATAATAATGATTTCATACAAGTACAAAAGAATATGGATCACAATTTCGTCCACCACACAACTCTCTGTTTCAATTAAGGGGGCAAAAATTTTCACGCGTCGCCCATGCTCACACGTGGTGTGTGTAAATGAAAATAACGCATACGCGTTATTGACGCGTACGCGTGACCCAAATTGTGCCTAACGCATACCAGCCGCACGATTTCAGCTCAACTTTCTGGGCGTTGGATCGATACACCGATTTGGAATCGACGCCCACACGTGGCCTATGCGCCCGCGTGGTATTGCTTATTTTTTTAATAATATGCAGAATAAAAAAATGCAGATGCTGATGCGGATGTTATGGATGATACTAGGAAAAATAAAATAAAATAAAATAAAACTGAGAACAAACAAGACAAAATTAAAATTGAAAAGGAACGATCGTACCATGGTGGGTTGTCATCCACCTAGCACTTTTAGTTAAAGTCCTTAAGTTGGACATTTGAAGGGCTTCCTGTTATGGTGGCTTGTGCTTGAACTCATCCAGGAATCTCCACCAACGTTTGCAATTCCAATAGCCTCCGGGGTCCTAAACGAGGCACGTAAAGCCTTTGAGCAAGTTAAAGCAGGTTTTCAGGCTCCAGGAGTATTGATTGTCAGGATAAATTCCAGGATCCCAAACCTTGCTTTTGTACCCGTCTTCACTTCTATCTTCATTATTCCAATCGGGCAGTACACAACCTGAATTTCCACTGAGATACCCAAACTTCTTCTGAAATTTATTCAATCGAGCTCTATACCAATCCCTGCACTTTCGATTGAAGCGTGGAACCATATTGAACCTTATCTGCCAACTTCTATTACTAACCATCTCCCTCTTACTCTTAAAGCCACAAAGAGCTCTAAGCTGGCCATCGGTTTCAAGCAAACCATATTCAAGTGGAAAGGTAAAGATAAAGGCTAAGGATTTTACCCACTTGAAGTTTGTATTGGGTGATAATGGCTTTGGGAGAGGTGTTTCCAGTGGTATTTCAAGCTCCACTTCCTTGTACTCCTCTGTGAATTCTTCCATTTCCTGACAGACCTCTTCAATTGCAACCTCGTCTTGGTCAAAGTCTTCGATTTCTTCCTCATCACTCAAGTCATAAATTGGGGGTTGAGAAAAATCTAACTCCACATCATCTTCATATTCGCTTGGGGAAGATTCTTCAAAGAACTCAATTGCGAATACAAGTTCATTCTTAGGAGAGCTTAGTTCATGATCATCATTACCAAGGAAACTCACTTTTTGATCTGTTCCGTCCAGTTCGTCATAAGATACATGCTTTGGGGGTTGTGCACTATCCTCCTTAGCATCGATTACAAATTTCTTGGCGGAATTCTCCACAACTCTTGATCCACATGGAGGTTTAGCGTCTCCTAAGTCTTCAACCAATTCTTCTTCTTCGATAATTGCAACTTCCTCTACTTGTTCCAGTACAAAGTCATGCTCTTTATTGTTCACCGGGGCTTCTAGTGTCTTCTTCGTACTGGGAGTTAATCGATTTATTGCTTGCTCTAATTGATGAAGGGTTGCATGAAATTTATCCACGGTTTTCTTAAGACAATCCTGTGATTTTTGGGTCGATGGATATGGACATGGTGCATATGGAAGTGGTGGTTCTTGGGAGTAATTGGATTGGAATTGGGGTGGATAAAGTTGGGGTTATATGGGGGTAAATGGTTGTAATTGGCTTGTGAGTATGGTGGTTCGAAGCTATGTTGAGGAGGTGGTTCATCGGCATATGATGGGGCTTGCTGGTAACTGCAAGGGTATCCAACATATCTGTCATCTTGGTATGCACCTCGGAATGGTTTCTGACCATAGTAATTAGGTGGAGGTGGTTTGTCACGAAGGGGTCCACCATAACTATTGTCTTGGCATGCATTGTAGAATGGTTGTTGTCCATGGTATCTTGGAAGGTGTTGTTGCCGAAAGGGTTGATCAGATCCTCGTGGCTCCTTCCATCTGTGATTGTTTCGATCTTGATGCATGTTCCTATTATAGCTTCCATTCCTTTCAACAACATTAGAACCAAACTCAAAACGACGGGGGTGAGAACTCATAGTAGCTAAAAATTAAAAACAAAAATAAAAACAGAAACAAATAAACAAGCAAAATAAAATATTTATAATAACCAATAATAAGGCACACAATTGCAATTCCCCGGCAACGGCACCATTTTGACGATTAGATTTTCTGCTAGTAAAGAATTTTATAAAAATAATCGCGTTGTAAGTATATTTTCTAAACCAACAAAGAATCCTTTCGTACAAAAACTTTGGTTGTCACAAGTAACAAAACCCAATAAAATTTATAACCGAAGTATTTAAACCTCGGGTCATCTCTCAAGGAATTGTAGGGAAGTATGATTTATTATTGGTTATGGAAAAAGTGTATTTTTGGGGGTTTTTGAATTAAAGAACAAGTAAATTAAATGACAAGAAAAATAAATTAATAATAAAGTAAATTAATAACCATAAAAACCATTGCAAGGTATAAGAACTGGAAATCCCATCCTAGTTATCCTTATCAAGTGTGATGAGAATTATTTATTGCTCCCACTTAGTTAACCCTTACTAAATAAAGGAAAGTCAAGTGGACTAATCAACTTAATTCCTCAAGTCCTAGTCAACTCCTATGGAAAGACTAGCTTTAGAGGAATCAAAATCAATCAGCAACTCCCAATTTTCAATCAACCGCTGAGTTTGACAACTCAAGTGTCACCAATTACTCAACCAAAGAAAAGGGGAAAAATCTAAATTATTTATATCATAAATAGAAGAAAGCAATCATAAATTTGAAATATCTCAAATTTCATTTAAACATGAATTCAAATCTAACATGAAGAGTTCATAAGCCAATTTGGCAACATAAGTAATTAACAAGTAAAATCATTAGAGTAAATAAAAGTAGAAGAGAAACATAAATTAAAGGAACATTGAACCTGAAATTGAGGAATAACCATACTCTAAGAGAAATCCTAATTCTAAAACCTAAGAGGGAGGAGAGAGCCTCCCTCTCTAGAAACTACATCTAAAACCTAAAATTGTGAATTATTGAATGAATGATGAATGAATCCTTTGATTCCCTCATTCTTTAGCCTCTATTCTGTGTTTCTGGGCTTGGATTTGGGCCTAAAAGGGCCCGGAAATCGCTGATGACGTTTTCTACAATTTCCTACACGTGGCGTCCGTCACGCGTGCGCGTGGGTCACGCGTGCGCGTCATTTGGAGATTTTCCTTACCACGTGTACGCATCAGTTACGCGTACGCGTCGTTTGTGCTATGTACCAGGCATGCGTCCGTGTCGTCCATGCGTGCGCGTCTCTTGCCTTTTGTGCTAGGCACGCGTCCGCGTCGTCCATGCGTGCGCGTCGCTACCATTTTCTTCAAAACTCCATTTTGTGCGTTCCTTCCATTTTTGCATGTTTCCTTTCTATCCTCTAAGCCATTCCTGCGCTATGAAGCCTAAGAATACTTAACATGCAGATCACGGCATCGAATGGTAATAAAGGATAATCAAAATTAGATGAATACTCGTAGCTAGGCTCCACAAACCCATTCGGCTGTCACAGTTCAAAAAAACGCAGTGAGCGAACAGAACATCGGCGTTATCAACCATAACTACGAACACGTAGCTATAATCCCAGACATCCTAAAATAACCCAACTAAAACTCATTCAACTATAAGGACCAACCCCGATTTTTGGTACACAAATTAAAAACTAACAAATCAAATTCAGCTATGTGACATAATAAACGACAACCTCGAACAATCAAACGGTTAAAACTGTTGGGAAAACCGGTGAATCATGGGCCCCCAATTGAAATCAATTTCGATGCACCCCCCCCGGGCATTATCAGACGATAAAAACCTCATTGACACCGACAAAGCGTACCTGTGAATCTCGTTACCCTATGTGGTCCATTTCCTTCCCTTATTGTGAACCTCGAGACAGCCAGATCTCGATCTGTGCTTCCGCACCGTTCAATCCCGTGTTCTCCTCCATTGTGCACCGCCGTCTCCGTGCAGGTCGACCAAACGAACCTTCACACTGACCCCAACACAACTTTCACCTACCTATTAATGGAGTTTGGGGCTTTGATTTATTACCGGATTCTCTTCTCCTTTCCCTCTTTTTCGTTATTTTTGAATTTCGTTCCCAACTGCTACTTTTGCTTATTTGTGAACCGACCCCAATCTTTTATGAAAATTGACTTCATTACCTGGTCTACCAAAGTCTTGAATATACTTTCCCCACCGAAGAAACATCCCAAATACAAACACAAGCTAATAAGAGAGGAGTGGTAGTAAACCGAAGAATAATGAAAATTCCAACAAGGCTCTATAGCTTTCAAAGGCCACATCAGTTATTGATGTTCATAGAAAACCCAACAGCAAAGTTATTAGCTCTTCAGTGACACTTGGCAATAATAATTTGAAAAGACGATGTTACCTTTCATCTTCAAGCATTCTAAGGGAGGTTTATTTCAAGTTGAAGAGTAAATTGAAGCAAGTTCTCGGGTGGAAAAGGAGCAATGATACTCCAAACTTTACCTATGATCTTCATAGCTATTGGCTCAACTTTGATGATGGTCCTCCTTCAATTCATCATGTCTCATCTAAAGTTTGTTGATTAGCCGTGCCGTGACAGGGTGAGTTGAACATTTTCACTGAGAGGATGGGAGGTAGCCACTGACAACGGTGAAACCCTACATACAGCTTGCCATGGAAAGGAGTAAGAAGGATTGGATGAAGACAGTAGGAAAGCAGAGAGACGGAAGGGACCAAGCATCTTCATACGCTTATTTGAAATCCCCACCAATGAATTACATAAGTATCTCTATCTTTATCTTTATGTTTTATTCATCATTCACAACCATTTAAGTTTGCCTGACTAAGATTTACAAGGTGACCATAGCTTGCTTCATACCAACAATCTCTGTGGGATCGACCCTTACTCGCGTAAGGTTTATTACTTGGACGACCCAGTACACTTGCTGGTTAGTTGTGCAAAGTTGTGATAAAGAGTTGAGATTACAATTGTGCGTACCATGTTGATGGCGCCATTGATGATCACAATTTCACCTACCAAGTTTTTGGCGCCGTTGCTGGGGATTGTTCGAGTTTTTGGCAAGCTTTTGGTCCGGTAACATCAGTGCCAAATTTCTGATCCGGCAATAGCACCAAGTTTTTGGCGCCGTTGCCGGGGATTGTTGAGTTTGGACAACTGATGGTTCATCTTGTTGCTTAGATTAGGTATTTTTCTTCAGAGTTCTTAAGAATGAATTCTAGTGTTTTAAGGTGATGTTCTTATCATCACCAAAGCTGATTGATTTTCATCAATTTAGCTCTTGAATGCAATGTCCTGCTGAAGCTTGTTCACCCATGTCTAATTTCTTTAGACTGAAGCTTTAGACTAACATTGCATGATTCCTGGAATTCTCATTAAGAATTTTGATATTTTTATTTTTCCTCTTCACTTAATTTTCGAAAAATCCAAAAAAATTACAAAATCATAAAAACCAAAAATATTTTATGTTTCTTGATAAGTCTAGTGTCTCATGTTAAGTTTGGTGTCAATTGCATGTTTCTGTTCTTCTTGCATTCATTCATGTGTCTTAAGTGATCTTCAAGATGTTCTTGATGATTTCATTGCTCTGATCTTTGAATTCTATTGACTTGAGTGTTTTGTGTTTCTCATGTGTATTCTCATTTTGTTAGTGTCAGTAGTATACAAACTGCTAAGTTTGGTGTCTTGCATGCATTGTTTATTTGATTTTAGTTGCACTTTGATTATTCCTTATTATTAAAAATCCAAAAATATTTTTAATTTGTGTCTTTTCAAGTCAATAATACAGAGGATTGAAGATTCAGAACATTCAGCAGAGGAATTACACAGAAAAAGCTGGGTGTTCAAAACGCCCAGTAAGGAAGGCAAACTGGCGTTTAAACGCCAGCCAGGGTGCCTGGCTGGGCGTTCAATGCCCAAAAGGGTAGTGGTTTGGGCGTTAAACGCCAGGATGGCACAAGAGGGAAGATTTTGTTTTTAACTCAAATTTTTTTTTAAGTTTTCAAAATTTTTCAATCAAACCTTTTTCAAAATCAATTTCTTTCCATTTTCAAAGATACTTGCTAACAATTAGTGATTTGATTCAACATTTCAAGTATGTTGCCTTTTTTGTTGAGAAAGGTTTAATGTTTGAATCATATCTTTTCTTGTTAGCCAAGTCATTAATTTTTAAAATCAAATCCTTCTAAAATGTTTTTCAAATCATGTTTTCTCAATCACATCTTTTTAAAACCAATCATATCTTCTTAACCACATCTTTTTCAAAATAGTTTTCAATCATATCTTTTTTAATTTCTAATTTCAAAATCTTTTTCAAAAAAAAACACTTGATTTCTTTTCCACTCTTAGTTTTCGAAAATCAATTAAAGTTTTTCAAAATGTTTTTAAAATCTTTTTAATATTTTCGAAAATTTCTTTCCCTCTTCTCATATCCTTCTATTTATGGACTAACACTATTCCTCAATGAACAATTCGAAATCCATCTCTCTTGATAAGTTCGAATTCTTCTACTTCTGCCTTCTATTTTTCTTTTTCTCTGACACCTCAAGGAATCTCTATACAGTGACATAGAGGATTCTATATTTTCTTGTTTTCTTCTCTTTCATATGAGCAGGAGCAAAGACAAAAACATTCTTGTTGAGGCTGACCCTGAACCTGAAAGGACCTTGAAACGAAAGCTAAGAGAAGCTAAGGCACAACTTTCTATAGAGGACCTAACAGAAATCTTCAAAGAAGAAGAACTCATGGCAGCCGAAAACAACAATGCCAACAATGCAAGGAAGGTGCTGGGTGACTTTACTGCACCTACTCCCGACTTCTATGGGAGAAGCATCTCTATCCTTGCCATTGGAGCAAACAACTTTGAGCTTAAGCCTCAATTAGTTTCTCTAATGCAACAAAATTGCAAGTTCCATGGACTTCCATTGGAAGATCCTCATCAGTTTTTAGCTAAATTCTTACAAATCTGTGACACTGTCAAGACCAATGGGGTTGACCCTGAGGTCTACAGACTTATGCTATTCCCTTTTGCTGTAAGAGACAGAGCTAGGACATGGTTGGACTCACAACCTAAAGAAAGCCTGAACTCTTGGGAAAAGCTAGTCAATGCCTTCTTGGCAAAGTTCTTTCCACCTCAAAAATTGAGTAAGCTTAGAGTGGAAGTCCAAACCTTCAGATAGAAGGAAGGAGAATCCCTCTATGAAGCTTGGGAAAGATACAAACAATTAATCAGAAAGTGTCCCTCTGACATACTTTCGGAATGGAGCATCATAGGTATTTTCTATGATGGTCTGTCTGAACTGTCCAAGATGTCTTTGGATAGCTTTGCTGGAGGATCTCTTCATCTGAAGAAGACGCCTACTGAAGCTCAAGAGCTCATTGAAATGGTTGCAAATAACCATTTCATGTACACTTCTGAAGGAATCCTGTGAACAATGGGACGAATTAGAAGAAAGGAGTTCTTGAGATTGATACTCTGAATGCCATATTGGCTCAGAACAAAATATTGACCCAGCAAGTCAATATGATTTCTCAAAGTCTGTCTGGAATGCAAAATGCACCAGGCAGTACTAAGGAAGCTTCATCTGAAGAAGAAGCTTATGATCCTGAGAACCCTTCAATGGAAGAGGTGAATTACATGGGAGAATCCTATGGAAACACCTATAATCCTTCATGGAGAAATCATCCAAATTTTTCATGGAAGGATCAACAGAGACCTCAACAAGGTTTCAATAATAATAATGGTGGAAGAAACAGGTTTAGCAATGGCAAGCCTTTTCCATCATTTTCTCAGCAACAGACAGAGAATTCTAAGCAGAACCACTCTGACTTAGCAACCATGGTCTCTGATCTAATCAAAACCACTCAAAGTTTCATGACTGAAACAAGGTCCTCCATTAGAAATTTGGAGGCACAAGTGGGTCAGCTGAGCAAGAAAATTACTGAACTCCCTCCTAGTACTCTTCCAAGCAATACAGAAGAAAATCCAAAAGGAGAGTGCAAGGCCATCAACATGGCCGAATTTGGAGAGGAGGAAGAGGCAGTGAACGCCACTGAGGAAGACCTCAATGGACGTCCACTGGCCTCCAATGAGTTCCCTAATAAGGAACCATGGGAATCTGAGGCTCACACTGAGACCATAGAGATTCCATTGGTTAATTTTGCCATTCATGAGCTCTGATGAGTATTCTTCCTCTAAAGAGGATGAGTATGTCACTGAAGAGCAAGTTTCTAAATACCTTGGAGCAATCATGAAGCTAAATGACAAGTTATTTGGTAATGAGACTTGGGAGGATGAACCCCCTTTGCTCACCAAAGAACTGGATGACTTGTCTAGGCAGAAATTACCTCAAAAGAGACAAGATCCTGGGAAGTTTTCAATACCTTGTGCCATAGGCATCATGACCTTCAAGAAGGCCTTGTGTGACCTAGGGTCAAGTGTAAACCTCATGCCTCTCTCTATAATGGAGAAGCTAGGGATCTTTGAGGTGCAAGCTGCAAAAATCTCACTAGAGATGGCAGACAATTCAAGAAAACAAGCTTATGGACTTGTAGAGGATGTTCTGGTAAAAGTTGAAGACCATTACATCCCTGCTGATTTCATAGTCCTAGAGACTGGGAAGTGCATGGATGAATCCATCATCCTTGGCAGACCCTTCCTAGCCACAGCAAGGGCTGTGATTGATGTTGATAGAGGAGAGTTGATCATTCAAGTGAATGAAGAACCCTTGGTGTTTAAGGCCCAAGGATATCCCTCTGTCACCATGGAGAGGAAGCATGAAGAGCTTCCCTCAAAACATAGCCAAACAGAGCCCCCACAGTCAAACTCTAAGTTTGGTCTTGGGAGGCCACAACCAAACTCTAAGTTTGGTGTTGAACCCCCACATTCAAACTCTAAGTTTCGTGTTGGGAGGTTCCAACATGGCTCTGAGTATCTGTGAGGCTCCATGAGAGTCCTCTGTCAAGCTAATGACATTAAAGAAGCGCTTGTTGGGAGGCAACCCAATGTTTTATAATTAACTATTTTCTTTTGTTATTTTATGTCTTTTGTAGGTTGATGATCATAAGAAGTCACAAAATTAATGAAAAAAGCAAAAACAGAATGAAAAACAGGAAGAAAAACAGCACACCCTGGAGGACGCACATACTGGCGTTTAAACGCCAGTGAGGTTAGCTGTTGGGCGTTTAACGCCCAGTCTGGCACCATTCTGGGCGTTTAACGCCAGAAAGGGGCACCAGACTGGCGTTAAACGCCAGAAAGGGGCAAGAAGCTGGCGTTAAACGCCAGAAATGGGCACCAGCCCGGCGTTTAACGCCAGAAATGGCACAAAACGTGATTTTGCATGCCATTTGGTGCAGGGATGACTTTTCCTTGACACCTCAGGATCTGTGAACCCCACAGGATCCCCACCTACCCTACCACTCTCTTTCTTCTTCACCAATCACCTCAACACCTCTTCCCCAAAAATCCCTCACCTATCAAATCCCATCTTTCTCTTCACCACTCACATCCATCCTTCATAAAACCCCACCTACCCCACCATTCAAATTCAAACCACTCTCCCACCCAAACCCACCCTCAAATGGCCGAACATCCCTCTCCCCCTCTCCTATATAAACCCTCCTTCACTCCTTCATTTTCACACCCCTTAAACACCATCTCTCTCCCCTTTGGCCGAATACAAAGCCATTCCCTTTCTCCTCATTTCTTCTTCTTCTACTCTCTTCTTTCTTCTTTTGCTCGAGGACGAGCAAACATTTTAAGTTTGGTGTGGTAAAAGTATTGCTTTTTGTTTTTCCATAACCATTTATGGCATCCAAGGCCGGAGAAACCTCTAGAAAGAGGAAAGGGAAGGCAAAAGCTTCCACCTCCAAGTCATGGGAGATGGAGAGATTCATCTCAAGGGTGCATCAAGACCATTTCTATGAAGTTGTGGCCTTGAAGAAGGTGATCCCCGAGGTCCCTTTTTCACTCAAAAAGGGTGAATATCCGGAGATCCGACATGAGATCCGAAGAAGAGGTTGGGAAGTCCTTACCAACCCCATTCAACAAATCGGAATCTTGATGGTTCAAGAGTTCTATGCCAATGCATGGATCACCAAGAACCATGACCAAAGTGTGAACCCGAATCCAAAGAATTATCTTACTATGGTTCGGGGGAAATACTTGGATTTTAGTCCAGAAAGTGTAAGGTTGGCATTTAACTTGCCTATGATGCAAGGAGATGAACATCCTTACACTAGAAAGGTCAACTTTGATCAAAGGTTGGACCAAGTCCTCACAGTCATATGTGAAGAGGGCGCCCAATGGAAGAGAGATTCAAGAGGAAAGCCGGTTCAATTAAGAAGGCATGACCTCAAGCCCGTGGCTAGAGGATGGTTAGAGTTTATACATCCCACTAGCAACCGGTCCGAAGTTACCATAGACCGGGCTATCATGATCCATAGCATCATGATTGGAGAAGAAATAGAGGTTCATGAGGTTATAGCCCAAGAACTCTATAAGGTGGCGGACAAGTCCTCTACCTTGGCAAGGTTAGCCTTTCCCCATCTCATTTGTTACCTCTGTTATTCAGTTGGAGTTGACATAGAGGGAGACACCCCCATTGATGAGGACAAGCCCATCACTAAGAAAAGGATGGAGCACACAAGAGATCCCACTCATCATGAGATCCCTGAGATTCCTCAAGGGATGCACTTTCCTCCACAAAACTATTGGGAGCAACTAAACACCTCCCTAGGAGAGTTGAGTTCCAACATGGGACAACTAAGGATGGAGCATCAAGAACACTCCATCATCCTCCATGAGATTAGAGAAGATCAAAGAATCATGAGGGAGGAGCAACAAAGACAAGGAAGAGACATTGAGGAGCTCAAGCACTCCATAGGATCTTCAAGAGCAAGAAAGAGCCGCCATCACTAAGGTGGACCCGTTCTTTGATTTCCTTGTTCTTTATTCTTCTGTTTTTCGAATTTTTATGCTTATGTGTATCCATGTTTGTGTCTTGTGATCATTAGTGTCTTAGTGTCTATGCCTTAAAGTTATGAATGTCCTATGAATCCATCACCTTTCTTAAATAAAAACGTGCTTAATTGAAAAGGAAAGAATTGCATGAATTTTGAATTTTATAACAGTTTAATTATTTTGATGTGGTGGCAATACTCTTGTTCTCTGAATGTATGCTTAAACAGTGCATATGTATCTTGAATTTGTGGTTTATGAATGTTGGCTCTTGAAAGAATGATGAAAAAGGAGACATGTTACTGAGGATCTGAAAAATCATCAAAATGATTCTTGAAGCAAGAAAAAGCAATGAAAAAAAAATTCGAAAAAAAAAAGAGAAAAACAAAAACAAAAAAAAGAGAGAGAGAAATAAGAGTTGTGATCCAAGGCAAATAAGAGTGTGCTTAAGAACCCTGGACACCTCTAATTGGGGACTTTAGCAAAGCTGAGTCACAATCTGAAAAGGTTCACCCAATTATGTGTCTGTGGCATGTATGTATCCGGTGGTAATACTGGAAGACAGAGTGCTTTGGGCCACAGCCAAGACTCAATAAGTAGCTATGTTCAAGAATCATCATACTCTACTAGGAGAATCAATAACACTATCTGGATTCTAAGTTCCTAAAGAAGCCAATCATTCTGAATTTCAAAGGATAGAGTGAGATGCCAAAACTGTTCAGAGGCAAAAAGCTAAAAGCCCCGCTCATCTAATTAATACTGATCTTCATAGATGTTTTTGGAATTCATTGCATATTCTCTTCTTTTTATCTTATTTGATTTTCAGTTGCTTGAGGACAAGCAACATTTTAAGTTTGGTGTTGTGATGAGCGGATAATTTGTACGCTTTTTGGCATTGTTTTTAGTATGTTTTTGATATGATATAGTTAGTTTTTAGTATATTTTTATTAGTTTTGAGTTAAAATTCACTTTTCTGGACTTTACTATGAGTTTGTGTGTTTTTTTGTGATTTCAGGTATTTTCTGGCTGAAATTGAGGGACCTGAGCAAAAATCTGATTCAGAGACTAAAAAGGACTGCAGATGCTGTTGGATTCTGACCTCCCTGCACTCGAAGTGAATTTTCTGGAGCTACAGAAGCCCAATTGGCGCGCTCTCAACGGCGTTGCAAAGTAGACATCCTGGGCTTTCCAGCAATATATGATAGTCCATACTTTGCCCAAGATTTGATGGCCCAAACCGGCGTTCAAAGTCACCCTCAGAAATCCCAGCGTTAAACGCTGGAACTGGCACCCAAATGGGAGTTAAACGCCCAAACTGGCATAAAAGCTGGCGTTTAACTCCAAGAAGAGTCTCTACACGAAAATGCTTCATTGCTCAGCCCAAGCACACACCTAGTGGGCCCGGAAGTGGATTTTTATGTCATTTACTTATCTCTGTACACCCTAGGTTACTAGTTTTCTATAAGTAGGACCTTTTACTATTGTATTGAGAGATCGAAGACTTTGGTAGCTATCTTCATTTTTATGCTATCTTAGATCACTGGGAGGCTGGCCTCACGGCCATGCCTATTTTCAACGGTGGAGTTTCTACACACCATAGATTAAGGTGTGGAGCTCTGCTGTACCTCGAGTATTAATGCAATTACTATTGTTCTTCTATTCAATTCCGCTTGTTCTTGTTCTAAGATATCACTTGTTCTTCAACTTGATGAATGTGATGATCCGTGACACTCATCATCATTCTCACCTATGAACGTGTGACTGACAACCACCTCCGTTCTACCTTCGATTGGGTGAATATCTCTTGGATTCCTGATTGCACGATGCATGGTTGATCGCCTGACAACCGAGTGCTCGCCTGACAAACGAGCCAACCATTCCATGAGATCAGAGTCTTCGTGGTATAGGCAAGAACTGATGGTGGCATTCAAGAGAATCCGGAAGGTCTAACCTTGTCTGTGGTATTCTGAGTAGGATTCAATGATTGAATGACTGTGACGTGCTTCAAACTCCTAGCAGGCGGGGCGTTAGTGACAGACGCAAAAGAATCGATGGATTCTATTCCGGCCTGACCGAGAACCGACAGATGATTACCCATGCTGTGACAGAGCATAGGCAACGTTTTCACTGAGAGGATGGGAGGTAGCCATTGACAATGGTGAAACCCTACATAAGCTTGCCATGGAAAGGAATAAGAAGGATTGGATGAAGACAGTAGGAAAGCAGAGAGACGGAAGGAAAGGCATCTTCATGCGCTTATCTGAAGTTCCTACCAATGAATTACATAAGTATCTCTATCTTTATCTTTATGTTTTATGCGTTCATCACCATATCCATTTGAGTTTGCCTGACTAAGATTTACAAGATGACCATAGCTTGCTTCATACTAACAATCTCCGTGGGATCGACCCTTACTCGCGTAAGGTTTATTACTTGGACGACCCAGTGCACTTGCTGGTTAGTTGTGCGAAGTTGTGTTAATGCCATGGTATTGAACACCAAGTTTTTGGGGTTCATGACCGGGGATTATGAGAGTTGTGAAAAGTATAGTTCACAATTTCGCGCACCAGCCATGATTGTTCATCTGTTGTCCAAGAGCCTGAGCAGTGGCCTGCATAGCAGCAGCCATATTCTCCAATGCCGCCATAAAGTCTACCGGGTTATTTGGGTTGGCTCCCGGCCCCTGAGGATTAGTACGACCTCTCCCACGACCTCGACTGTGTTCACGAGGCGCCATCTGGTTTCTATACACACCAAACAATCGATATTAAGTTGATTAGTCTCAATATCGGAAGTTTAGTGCTTCAAAGTCCCAAATGCATGCTCATGAACGTTTATGCCAGTTATATCAAGTAGATATCCTAAAAGCACATAACACACACACAGAGAATGCACAAAAGTATAGTCAGTCCGTTCCTTAGGCTCTATAGGAACGAATTGCTCTGATACCATAATGTAACACCCTACCATACAGAGTTTTATGCTTAAGTCATAATTTCGAGATAGCAAGGTATTACGACCTCTAAAATAAAATTTAGTACGTATAGTATTGCAAAAAATGAATATGACTAGGAGTCTTTGAGAAGGGGTAAAACAAAATCGTAACTCGAAAGCGCAACACTCCGATCGATAACGTAACGAGATGCATAAATGATAAGCCATAACGAGATTATATATATAAAGGAGTGCCAAAAATATGAATATCAAAACTCAAAATCTGGTTGTGAAGATAACCGGTCCAAGCATAGAAAATATATACATGTAAATAAAATGAGAAACCCTAAGGAAACTTAAAGGGACATAAATACAAAACCTATTCTCCAAAAACCACCTCTAAAAGGAGTCACCACAGTTTGTATTATTAGTGGAGATAACAAGTATCTAGAAAACATATAAACTAAAATAGAGTCCCGAGAACAAAGGATCTTCGCTAATCCAGAAGTCTCCAGCATGCTTCAGCGAGGAGCCCACGTCCTACATCTGAAAACTACAAAATCCGCATGGGTGAGAACCGGAGGTTCCCAGCATGGTAACAGTTCCCACATATTTAACATGTAATATCCTGGGAAAGTCGAAGGCAATCCTAGAACTTCCACCAGATAAATCAAAGCTTATAAACAGTCTAAACCACAAATGGCAACAGACTAAAGGTCTTCAGTCTAACTAATACTTTCCTTTCCAAATCCTTCAGACCTCCCAACCACCAGCCGGAGTATAATGTGGCAAACACAGTTATATCAGACAAGAGATATACAAATAGGAAGCAGATATGGCATTTAGACAATTAGCAAGTAATATGCAGACAATTAGGCAATCTCAAACAATTCGCATAATATGCATATGATGTATGCCTGTCCTAATGGCTGATGAGTCTCATCTGTCGGTTACAAAGCCAGCCCGACAAGTCCCGGTAGCTAACCGTTGGACTGTCCCTCTGTCGTGCATCCCCAACTCGAGTTATACTCAACATAAATCACACTTCATATCCAACACCCTCACTGGTGTATATTCACGGGGGCGAGCTCATCCAGAATTTTCACAGTGTCCGACCACACTTACGACATAGGGTCAGCAAAGTATCGAGTCTCCACCTGGAGCACGTGGTGGCTAGCCACTGCTTTCACCCAGGGAAACTCGTATCTCAGATAGTGGAAGTGCAACAATTCACATTTCAATCAATAAGCATATATGCATTTCATACTCAGCCATAATTCAATAATAGCTCCGCCGTAACTCTACAATAACCCAGCCATCCGGCTCATAGTTAAATCTATAACCTGCAAATTCATTAACAATCATAGCCTTTCGGCCCATGGCACATAAAGCACTTCCCCCGCCATCATCTGTATCTCATACGATCATATTTGATCATCATTGATCATTAGTTATCCCCTTCCTTCCGACGGGCATAACTTCTCCGTTTCAAATCATTTTTTGCCCGTTCTTCGAGCGGCATAAACATCCCATATCCAAATTCATTTCTAAATAAGTTTGGCACAAAATGGGGATCTGGAGTTCAAGTTATGCTCTGTCAAAGTATGCCCAAAAACTATATTTTCATACAAAACCACAAGTTCCATTTTCAAAACAAACCAATTTCAACCCTTTTTGAAATCAACCAAAATATGCCAAAATCACTTCAAGCCTCCTCAACTCATACATTAACATGTTATCAACAATGACAAAACACCATCCCATCATTTTAATCCATTTCACTCAAATAACACAACTTCAAACATATTTTCATGTCATATACTCTTTCTCATCCCCATTCCCAACAACACCATATCCAATCAACCATCATTACATATAATCAATATTACCCTCACCATCAACATGGTTTCACCCACAATTCAACCTCAATCAATCATCAAGCATATATCAAACATGCATAATTCTCATACATCATGCCATTAAAACATCAATATTCATAATCATATATATGACCACACAATATATCTCAACCATTCAACAACCTCAACAATTCAATCCCTATCTTAGGGCCTCTAACCCAAGTTTTTCCTACCACATTACATTTTAGATACAGGAAACTGAGACCACACCTTAGTCAATTTTCCCCGCTCAACCAGAGCACTTCCAAATTACCTTTCCACAAGCTCTCAAGGTTCCAACACCACCAAGAACGGATTTCTGACACACCAAAGCCTTTCTCCAAGCTTTCCAAAATCTCAATCAGGCTTCAATATTCACATACACACTTTCTAAGCCACAATTATCATACCCAAACACAACATCTCAATACCCAAACATCATAGAACAATAAATTACACTAGAATTGAGAATCTTACATCACCCAAGGTTTAAGGAGACAAGATTAACCTTCTCCTTCAAGAGAGTTGGGTCCTATAACATCAAAGAGCCCAAAAACTCAACACTTTTCACCATGAAATTCAAAATCAAGGCTGGAAATTCGAAGAACAAACTGTGGCTTACTGATGAATCCATATTTGACGATATATTTTGGTTTGATTTGAGTGTATTTCATCACTTAAACCCACATTTATTCATCCAAATAGCATGCTTTTGTGTTCTCTCCCTTAATTGAGCTTAATTGTGAAAACATGCAATTTTTGTGCTTAAATTAGTGATTTTAATCCCACTTTTATGCCATTTGATACCATGACATATTTGTTGAGTGATTTTAGGTCCTAAAGGCAAGTTTGGCAAGGCAAAAATGGAAGGAAGCGTGTACAAAGCGAGAAAGCATGAAGAAAACAAAGGAGAAGCACACATTGGAGTGTGCGTGCACACAACCCCCTGTGCGTACGCACAAAAGGCGCAAAACCATGTGTGCGTACGCACAACAACCTGTGTGTACGCACAAGCAAAAATCAGCATGTGTGCGGACGCACACACCTGTGCGTCCGCACACGTCCCAGCGCGTGACCTCATTAATGCAAATCGCTGGGGGCGATTTTTGGGCCTCCAGAGCCTAATTTTTGGATCTCCTAAAGTTGATTCTTCCTATATTAGACAAGGCCTCACTCCATGTGAAAGGGGGGAGCAATTAGAGTTAGATTTTAGTCATGTAGTTCATTTTCTAGAGAGAAAAGCTCCCCATTCTCTCTAGAACCTAGGTTTTTAGTTTAATTTCCTTGTAATTGCTACTTTCAATTCTTGTTTTAATCTAGTTTCTTCTATCTTTCTTTACTTTATTGTCTTAATCTCTTTAGTTTATCATGTTAATTTCTCATTTTTTTGCTTTTTATATTTATGAGCACAATCTTGTTACTTTAATTTACATTTAATGAAATTTTATGTTTCTTGTCATTTATTACTTTGTTAAGTTGCTATCTTTACTTTCCTTATTTGGTAGTTGTAGCATTTATTATTTCTTGTCATTTTATCATGCTTTCTTTACATGCCCACCAAGTGTTTGACAAAATACTTGGTTGGGTTTTTGCTTAGTTTCTCACACTCTTGGTTGGGAATTTGGGTGTTTTGGTGAACTTGAGTGGTGGATGTCCATTCCACATTGTGTGAGGGTTGTTAATTAATTTGGTTTCTCTTGACTCTAAGTGACCCACTAGTATTGACTTAGGACTTAGGGATTGAGGTTAATTATGCGTAGTTGACTTATCCTCGATGTAGGGTTGACTAATTGGGATTAATTCACACACAATTACCATGTTTGTGGTCTACAACTAGGATATGAATCCTTAATTATCCACCTCTTGCCAAGAGTTATTTTTAGCATTTAATTTCTATTTTCATTGTCTTTACTTGCTTTGACTTTCAATTTTTTGTATGCTAAGTTACCTTCTTGCACTTTGATTTCTTGCTATTTACATTTTTTGCCAATTGCAATCTTCCAACCCCCATTTCTCTCATAGTCAATAATGAACATTTCATTGCAATTCCTAGAAAAGACGACCCGGGAGCTAAATACTCTCGGTTTATATTTGACTTGAATTGTGATAACATTTGATTTGGAAATTAATTGTTGATTTAGACTATACTTTCAACAACGGAATTGTATTTTATGAAAATCTAGATCAACGATAAATTCCCACTATCAAATTTGGCGATGTTGCTGGGGACTTGTAATGGTGCTTGTTATTGGCTATTGTAAATATGTGGATAGTGTAAATAGCTTAAATGTTCTTGCTTGTTGTTGGTTGATTGTAAATATGTCAATATTTGAATATGTGAATAGTTAGTTTTTGATTGATTACTTGTTTTTACTAGTTTTAGGAGTTCATTTTAGTTGTTTTTGTTACCTTTGATTTTCACTTTCTTTTTATCCTATGAATTCTCACCATGGCATTGTGAGTTTTGTGCTATTACACTATAGGAATTGAGAATTCCAATTGCTTGTTACCTACATGGAATGAAAGGAATTGACAACAAGATGTGGGTGCACAAGCTTTGGAGCCTCAAAAGTATTGGAGAATACAAGCTTGGGTTGGACTTCAAGGAGGTTTGATGAGAGCTCTCCATAAGTCCAACTTAAGGACAATAAACCAAAGTGCTAGGTGGGAGACACCCCACCGTGGTAACACCTTTTTACCCCTTCTTTTTGTTTATAGTCTTAGTTTATTGCATCATTGCTTGTCTTAGTTAGTTTAGGATTCGTTTAATTTCAAGTTCAGATATGTTAATTTGTATATGGATCATGATTTTGTGATGTTTTGAATGTTTTGGGGTTGTATGTTGATTGAGCTAAGAAATCTAAAAGAGTTGAAACTTAAATTGCAAGAAACGTAAATAACTGAATCGTAGAGTGTAAGGAAGTAGAATTGCAGAATTTAAAGTGCAAGAAAACTTAAATGACATGAATCGTAAAGGGAAATGGGTGCGGGAAAGTAAAAAGCAAGTCAAATTAACTGAAAATTGAAATCAGAGAAGTCTAAAATGAAGAAATTCAAGGGAAGTGATTCATCAGGGATTGGAGATAGTATAATCCACCATGAATCAATTGAGTCTCAACTCCTTTCTCGATCATATGAGTAGATCTATGGCGGATTGAAATTGATTGGATCCCAATTCCTTGGCAATTCAATCTCTCTAATCACAATCAATATTGCCAATTCCTTGATCTAATTGTCATGAGAAGAGTTAGAGTACATTTCTCTTATCCATAAGCCACACACTAACTTTTAAGATCTCAATTTCTCCCGAATAGTGTTGATCAAGAGAGTAGTGAAGGATAGAGCTTCAATTCTAATGCAAGTGATTCCCCTTCCGAGGCTCACACAAGCACTCACTGAATTAAATCCCCTTTTGGAGAAGATAATTCACAATCAAAACAGAAGATATCCAATAGCTACACAATTCAATTGAGGAGAAGAAAAACTTCATTGATTTATTGGAATTACAATAGAGCTCCTTCCTCTAATGAATTTAAGGTTTAGTTCATCATAGCTCAAGTAAAACAAGAAAAACAGAAAACTACAGAGAAGTGTTCAAAGGAAATATGCAGAAGAAAATACAATCTAGATCTAACTAACTTTCTACTCCAATTCCTTACTCACCAGCCCTTCTTCTAAATCAAATTCCTTCCTATTTATACATTTTCAATAGAGCCTTCAGGTTATTGGATTGGGCCTCTTAATCCTTGTTGGGGTTAATTGGGTTAGCGCCAAACTCAATTTAGGAGAGGAGTGCGCCAATTGTGCTTTTCTGGTATTGAAGTTGGAGTTAACGTTTTCAGCCAAACGTTGAGTCAAACGTTCTTGTGAAAAATTGGATTCTGGTTCTGTCATCAACTTTGACTCAATGTTGGAGTGCCAACGTTCGCATATCCACGCATATGCGGCATGTAGCGTGCGCGTGGATTGTGTAATTTGCCACTTTACACGTAAGCGTGACCTGCGCTTCTGCGTGCTTGGGGTCAGAATACTCATCCACACGTGCGCGTACTATACGCGTGCGCGTGGATGCAAATCCCCAAATTCTAGTTTTGAAAGCCTTGCGAAGACGTTGGGCTCAGCGTTTGAGTGGCAACGTTCCCTCCAACGTTGCTCCATCCACGCGTGCGTGCCATGTACGCATGCGCGTGGATTGTCAAAATATTAGCTTACGCGTACGCGTTGCATGTGCGTGTGTGTCGTTATACTTTTTCAAAATGAAGCTTTTTGGAACTCAGATTGCACACGTTGCCATTAGCATTGGTCTTAACGTTGGAGTGCCAACGTTGCTCTATCCACGCTTGCGCGTAATCTACGCGTGCGCATGGATTGTCAAAATTTCCAATTCACACGTGCGCGCATAGCATGCGTACGCGTCGCTACAATTTTTCCATTTTCCAGAAAGCACATTATATGAACAATGTTGGGGGTAACGTTGGCTTGCCAACGTTCCCTCCAATGTAGGCCCCACTTTTGCAATTACCTCCCACGTTTGAGGTTGGGTTGGTGGACCAACTTGGCCACCAACGTTACTTCCTTTGGTTGTTTCTCCCCTACTTTTTTCTCTTCTTTCTTGCCTCATTCTCTCCTACAATCAATCAAACAAAATGCCTCAAAGTTTGCTATAATCTTAGCAATCATTCATAACATCCATTAAAAGTAGCTCAAAACCTTATGAAAAAGCTCAATAAAAACCATGTTTACTTGACTTAGGAGATGTATGAATTTCCAATCCAATTGCTTACTTCTTGCTTAAGAAAGTTCATAAAATCTAATGAAAACTAGTGAAAAATGCTTGTGAAACTAGCATAAGATGACTTGTCATCACAACTCTAAACTTAAATCTTGCTTGTCTGCAAGCAAGCACTATAACATGAGAAAAGGGAATGAATACAGATAAGCATCTATGTCCTTATGATCAAGTAATTGAATGTGGATCATGGGGTTTTATGTAGACAGAATTCAGTCCAGTTATTACAACTTCCAGGTATAAAATGCTCCTTTAAGTGCTAACTAGAGTTGCTGTGATGAAACCTTTATTCTTTATTGATCCTTGTTATAATTTTCTTCTTTTTCTTTGCTTTAGAAACTTACTTTTAAATTTGAGCTTAGTATCAAGTGTTGTAGCTACCTTTTGGCTTAATTTTCAATCAACACATCTCCACTACAGACACTTGGCTCACAATTCTTCTTAAGAACGTTGATGCCCAACACCTCTTTGGGTTACTAAATGTCTTGTAACTAGGTTGCTCTTGATAATAGACTTTTGGTTGATAATCCTGGGTTAGTCAACCCAAGTTACCAAGTGTTAAAACACTCTTTAGAACCTAATCATCCAAGCAGATTCTAGCACAGAGACACCACAGGCATGTGTCTTAAGGTCCAAGCTATTGGTGTCTAGCTTTTATTCTTTGTTTATTTCATCTGTTTGTTGCCAATTCTTGGCTTTTCTTTCTTTCCTTCTTCTTTTTCTTTTCTTCCAAGGATATTATTTGTCAAAGATTCACACAGCACTTAAGTTTACATTAAAAGGAGACAATCTATCCTGTAGCTTTATTCTTGAACTTGCTAAACTAGTCAAGCAATTACCACCACTTATCTTTATTCTTATTTCCACCATATTGGACAATTACTTTCTATTTCTACCATTTTATCTTATTGAATTAAAAAGCAAAAGGGACAAGACATAACATTTAAGTTGATGGAGATGAAAACAAGCACTTAAACCAGAACACTCTCTTTTTTTTTACAACTACAAAAAACAGACGATAGAATGCAGACTACGTAAAGTTAAAATGAAAGCATGTTCTTTCGTATTGAGAGACAAAGAGTAACACCACCTTTCAATCCTCTGGTTGCTTCCCTTTGCTTTTCGCATCTTGCTTATTCTTCCTTTTTCTTTCTTCTAACTCTTCTGCAGTCCCAAATCTCTCCTGATTCCATAGTCCATCATCCACCAAATGTTGCTTCATTCTTTTCTGATTGCTCTTTGCTTTGGCCATGTGTACCTCTTTTAATTCAGTACATTCTGGATATGATTTGATTTTTCTGTTCATCAGTGGTATGCTGCGGGTGAGATGGTCTAGACTTGCTTGAGTGTTTACATCGTACTCCACTCTGTCCATGTTCCTGGCTTCCCCAGCTGTATGATACAAATTTTTTCATTGCACCAAATCTTGGAGGCATTCCTCGAGCTGATCTTATCGCTCCATCATTTTCAACTACCAGTTCTCTTGCTGCTCCTGAGCTCTCATATTGCTCGTGTTGAGCCTTCAGAAATTGCTCATATTGTTGCTCCTGAGCTCTCAGATGTTGCTGGGACATTTCTGCAATGGCACTCTGAATCTGGCTTAAATCCAGTGCACTAGAAGCTTGTCCCAAAAATGGTTGTTCTGACTGTTGCTCCTCTTGTTGTTCTTCCTCTTGCACTTCCTATCTTCTTTTCCTCTGTGGTCTTCTCCGTTGCTGGATAGCTGTGACATTCATCATTCTTTTTAGAGTCATTGGCTCGCCCGGGTTCAACCATATTGGATTTTCATCCTCTAGTGGTACCCTGGCTTTCATGCATAACCGCATGACGGTGCTTGGGTAGTGTAGCCAAGCTTCAGCAGAATTTTTCTCTGAGATCTTTTGAATATCCTTTGCAATGATCTCATGAACCTTTATCTCCCCTCCTACCATAATGCAGTGCAGCATGACAGTCCTTTTCTTTGTGACTTCCGAGGTATTTACAGTGCCCGAAATTGACCTCCTTATAATCTCACACCATCCTTTTGCTTCAGGGGAGAGATCTCCTCTTTTCAAATATTTATGCCTTTTATGATTGTTCCTCTCCCAGTCAGTGTTAATCACACAAATATCACTAGCAATTTCATCATAATCTGGATCACCATTTATTCTCTCTTGATAACCTGGTTCATCAAAGTGTGCAGCCCTTAGTCCTAAGACATTTATGATGGTTTTTGGACTAAAATCTACCTCCATACCCCTTACATAACTCTTGTAAGTTGAGGCAATGGTGGTATCCAGTCTTGCCGTGTTGGCATAAAACTCTCATATGATGCTTGCATTGATCCTGGTGATTGGTAAGGTAAGAGCCTCCCATTTTCTCTTTCTGATCTTGGCTCTTATTTCTGGGCATTCATCATCGAGCAACTGGAAAGAAATCTCTGGAAGTATCCCTTTGGCTTTCCTCCACTCAAATTGCATTTGGTGGAGCAGTGATTTGAACTTCTATTGATCATAAGTGTCTTCACTCTCCTCAACTACAGGTTCCTTCCCTCTCCTTCTTTTGAAGCTTGATGAAGACACCATGACTTGTTTTGAGTGTTGGCTGAGGAGAGGGATGAGGGATGGCGAGAAAAGATGACTAATGTGGCTTGTGGAGTGAGAGTTTGGCTTAATGGTGAAGCAAGGATATGAAGTCAAAAGGAATGAGTATGGTTAGAAGAAAGCTAAACACGGTTACTGGCTTATGTTTTCAAAGAATGTAAGAACTACACTCTTGGATGCAAAAAGAAGTAAGGTTGGAAGTGTGCAACACAGTGCTATTGTGGGGTTTATTTATAGCAAAACTGTTGAAGAATGGATGGTGAAGATGCTCTTGAGAATGTGGAAATGAATAGTGTGCATGTGGAGTTGAATAAGGACAAGAACCACCTTTTCATTGGGCATATGGTTCGGTCTCCTAGGTGCTGAGCCTTGCAGATTTGTGCTTCCCAAAGATCAATTTCCAAGCACATGTGACTCACTTTTTCACCTTGTGACAACCGTATCTTGTATGGCTTTGTCCTTGCCTCAATCTTCTTCATACCTATCCATTTTAAACAAAGCAACAATAAGCAACAAGATCTGAATTTTGAAAAGTGACGGTCATAGAATTAATAACTAGATAAAAGAAATAAAGTAAATCTTGGTCACATGTTCCTTGTACATGAATAACTAACCGTGCCATATGTGAGTACACATAGTTTTGGTGGACACCAAACTTGTTTTACATCAAATAATTCATGTGAAAATTTGATTTTTGTCACTGTTAGTTTACTCATCTCAGGGAACCTTTTATTTTCTACTTTAACAAAGTAAATTCACAAAATAATGCAAGACATGATTTATCTTTTCATGAATTTGAGTCTGAGAACAAATGTGACTTTCTTGAGGCTTATAGTGCATGTAGAATACCAAACTTAATATTTAGTTATATACTTTCAACAAAATGAATGAGTATATATCCTAAGATGGTTATATGATCCTCATGCTTGGAAAGCCATTTTAGAGTGCCTTGAGGCACACCAAACTTAGGAATCAGGCATGTGCTTTAAAATGATGTATCCAGTCATCACATCTACCCATAAAAGCTCAAATTCATGCTAGAAGAACCATTAGTTATTGATATAAAAGAAGTAAGAGTAAGAAAGCTAAATAATGGGCTGCCTCTCATGGAGCGCTCTTTTATTGTCACTAGCTTGACATTGGTTCTCTGTTATGGTGGTTGATGATCATAGTGCCTCAGCCTGTCTCCTCTCACGGTGAGCCTTTGTCCTGTATTTTGATGAACGATTTCTACAAGCTCCAATGAGATTATTTTGCTCACAGTGTAATAATCGTCAGAGTGTGGAAGTGTGTCCAACTGTTGGTAAATCAACTTTACTTTGTTTCCCTCTGAGAGTCCTTCAGTTGGAATTTTTTTGTTTCTCCACCATTTGGGAGTCTTTTTCATGTTCTTCTTTTCTTTCTCTGATGATCTTCTTTTCTTGGCAGTAGGCTTTATGTCAGGGGCCTTCTTCTTAGTGATCAAATTTGTGGCTTCTTTCTGCAATCTTTCCTCAGCTTTCTTATCCCCATGCTCCTTTTGTTTTTCTTCAATGTCTTCCCTTCTTACCAAAGGTGAGTTGAAGAGTGATTCTTTGGGCTTTTCCTTCTAATTCAAGTTTTCTTCCTCGATCCTCATGCAATCTTTGTTTTTAGCAGGATGTTGCATCTCCTTAAAGACATTGAGGATTATTTGCTCGTCATGTGCCCTCAAGATCATTTCTCCTTTTTCTACATCTATGATGGCCCTTGCTGTGGCTAGAAAAGGTCTTCCCAATATGATGGAATCATTTTCTTCTTCATCTAAATCTAGGATCACAAAATCTGCTGGAAATATGAACTTCTCCACCTTAACTAGGAGATTCTCTACTACTCCACTGGGTCTGATAAGTGACCCATCAGCTAGTTGCAAAGACATTCTTGTAGGCTTCACCTCTTCAATGGATAGCCTTCTCATCATGGAGAGTGGCATTAAGTTTATGCTTGAGCCTAAGTCGCACAAGGCCTTACCAATTGACATGTTGCCAATGGTACTTGATAGAAAGAAACTTCCAAGATCCTTAAGTTTTGGGGGCAGGCCTTTCTGAATCACAGCACTGCACTCTTGGGTTAGGATTACAGTTCCTTTTTCGTTCCATCGTCTCTTCTTGTTGATGAGTTCCTTTAGAAAATTTTGCATATAGACGCATCTGCTCCAATGCTTCAGCAAGAGGAAGATTAATCTCCAGCTTCTTAAAGACCTCCAGGAACTTTGGAAATTGTTGATCTTTGAGCTCTCTTTGCAATCTTTGAGGATATGGCAGAGAAGGAATGTAAGGCTTTACTTCCTTCCTCTATTCTTGTGGCTACTCTACTATGACTTGCTTTCCCTTCTTTGAAGCCTGTGGTTCCTCTTCCTTCTTCTTAGAATTCTCTTGATCTTTTTCCTCTGCTGCCATTTCTTCCTTGCTGTTAGCCTTGTCCTTCTCCAATGTCCTTCCACTCCTTAGTTGAATTGCTTTACATTCTTCCTTGGGTTGGAAAAGGTGTCACTTGGTAGTGCATTGGCTAGTCTTTCAGCTGATGTTTGCTTGGACAATTGTCCAATTTGTCTCTCCGGGTTCCTCAGTGAAGCTTTATGGTTCTTGTTGCCCAATTCTTGATGCTTGATCATTTTCTCCATCATCATCTCCAAGTTAGAGATTCTTTGAGATTCTTGGGGTGGTTGTAGTTGAGTGTGGGATGTGGATGGTGGATGATAGTTATTTTGGTTGGCTGTTGGGTTAGTTGGTGGATAGAAAGTGGATGCAGGATGGTTATTTTGTGGTTTTCTATATGGATTTTGGTTAGTGTTTTGATGGTTTTGATTGTTTGTATTTTTGGAGTTATTTTGGTTTGAGTTTCTCTTCCAAGGCTGCTGGTTTTGGTTCTCTCCCCACCTCAAATTGGGGTGGTTCCTCCAGGATAAGTTGTAGGTGTCTCCATGAAACTCATTCTGTCCATCTCCTTGATTGTGCATGTATTGCACTTGTTCAGGCTGCTGCTCCTCATAACTTTCCTCTTGTTGCCTCCACACTACTGGTGGTTGATTTGTAGTGCTCACTACTACAAGCTGCAAGCCATCCATCCTTTCTGACATCATTTCTATTTGTTACTGAAATTGCTGATGCATAATCTTGTTTTGAGCCAAGATTGTATCAACTCCTTCAAGCTCAAATACGCCTCTCTTTGGAGCTGCTTGCCTTTCAGATGAGTAGAAGTACTCATTGTTGGCCACCATGTCTATAAGATCATGTGCCTCTTGAGCAGTTTTCATCATTTGTAGGGATCCTCCTGAAGAATAATCCAATGCTTTCCTTGAACTTAAGGACAGGCCTTCATAGAAGTTCTGGAGCTCAACCCACTCACTGAACATTCCCTCTGGACACCTCCTAATCAAAGCTTTATACCTCTCCCAAGCTTCATATAGTGACTCTCCTTTTTGCTGTCTGAAGGTTTGCACATCAGTTTTCAATTTAATGACTCTTTGAGGGGGTAAAATTTGGCTACGAATTTACTGACTAGATTATCTCAATTGGTGATGCTTTCTTTTGGAAATGTTTCCAACCAATGTGTGGCTTTGTCTCTCAATGAGAATGGGATTAACAAAAGCTTATAGAGATGTTAGGGTGGACTATTCTTAAAAACACAGAGAGGTGTTAGTTTGGATCTTCAGCAGCACTTCCTCCATATTGACAGTTGTTCTGAACCAATGTGATAAGTTGAGGTTCGAGTTCGAAGTTATTAGCATGGACATTGGGAGTTAAGATGCTACTCCCACAATTTCTTGGGTTGGGGATGGTATAGGAAGCTAAGACTCTTCTCTGAGGCTGACCATTGTTGTTGGCCACCTCCCCTTCAGAATTTTGGAGATTCTCCTCCATTTTCTGGTCTTCTTCTTCTGTTTCCTCTTCTCCTATTACTCCCTTCCCTCTTGCTTCTCTTCTCAATCTCAAGAATGTTCTCTCTGGCTCAGAATCAAACGAGGTGGATTCACCTCTTCTCCCTCCTGGTATACAACACAAATAAACCAACAACGCAAACAGAACACTCTGTTGCTTAAAGTGAAATTAGAGTTAGCAAAATCACAAACAGTTAGTGTGCTGAATAAAAACAAAAAAATTGCTTAATCTAGATTACCACCTACTTAATCATTGTCAATCTAATCAATCCCCAGCAACGGCGCCAAAAATTTGATGGTGAAAAATTAGATTTTCGCACAAACTAACCGGCAAGTGAACCGGATCGCATCAAGTAATAACTCACAAGAGTGAGGTTGATCCCACAGGGATTGAAGGATTGAACAACTTTAGTTAGGTGATAGATTTAGTTAAGCTAAAAAATTATGATTTGAGTGAATTGTGATTGACAGAAGATAAATTGCAGGAAATTGAAATGCTAGAAGTAAAATATCATAAACTTAAATAGCAAGAAAGGTAAATTGCTGAAACTTAAAGTGCAAGAAATCTAAAAGAGCTGAAACTTAAATTGCAAGAAACGTAAATAACTGAATCTTAGAGTGCAAGGAAGTAGAATTGCAGAATTTAAAGTGCAAGGAAACTTAAAAGACATAAATCGTAAAGGGAAACGGATGCGGGAAAGTAAACAGCAAGTCAAATTAACTAAAAATTGAAATCAGAGAAGTCTAAAATGAAGAAATTCAAGGGAAGTGATTCATCAGGGATTGGAGATACTATAATCCACCATGAATCAATTGAGTCTCAACTCCTTTCTCGATCATATGAGTAGATCTATGGCGGATTGAAATTGATTGGATCCCAATTCCTTGGCAATTCAATCTCTCTAATCACAATCAATATTGCCAATTCCTTGATCTAATTGTCATGAGAAGAGTTAGAGTACATTTCTCTTATCCATAAGCCACACACTAACTTTTAAGATCTCAATTCTCCCGAATAGTGTTGATCAAGAGAGTAGTGAAGGATAGAGCTTCAATTCTAATGCAAGTGATTCCCCTTCCGAGATCACACAAGCACTCACTGAATTAAATCCCCTTTCGGAGAAGATAATTCACAATCAAAACAGAAGATACCCAATAGCTACACAATTCAATTGAGAAGAAGAAGAAGAATTTCATTTATTCATTGGAATTACAATAGAGCTTCTCCCCCTAATGAATTTGGGGTTTAGTTCATCATAGCTCAAGTAAAATCAGAAAAATAAAAAACTACAGAGAAGTGTTCAAAGAAAAAATGCAGAAGAAAATACAATTCTAGATCTAACTTACTTTCTACTCCAATTCCTTACTCACCAGCCCTTCTTCTAAATCAAATTCTTTTCTATTTATACATTTTTAATTGAGCCTTCAGGTTTTTGGATTGGGCCTCTTGATCCTTGTTGGAATTAATTGCGTTGACGCCAAACGCAATTGAAGAGAGGAGTATGCTAATTGTGCTTTTCTGGTATTGAAGTTAGAATTAGCGTTTTCAGCCAAATATTGAGTCAAACGTTCTTGTGAAAAATTAGATTCTAGTTCTGTCATCAATGTTTGACTCAACGTTGAAGTGTCCAAAAAAAAACCGAACATCAAATCAGTTGAGATGAGATAAACATATCCCCTATTCGTATAAATTATAAAAGAAGCTGGTAGAAAATCAAAGTCGCTGCAAAATTTTATCCTCTTTAATTATAAAAGCTCAAAATCTATTTGTGCATAAATATATATATTGATTAATTTTTTTTTTCGACCACAGAAATTAATAAGAATGTAAAAATATATTTTGAAAACCACATGCCCCTAACGATGCCGAAAGAAATGAAACAGTCCATGGAAATTTTATTACACGTAATCCTTCCTCTTACTGTTTATAAAACTGAAACCAACAGCTCGCCTCCATTGATTGATTTCATTTCTATTGGCTCTCCTCTTCAATTTTTGCTTGCGGTATAATGATAATAACAATAATAAAAAAGAAAATTTTGGGATAACTTTTTGCATCACATTCTTGTCATTTTTGGCGCAATCCCCCTTCTCTTATGTATTCTTGAAAACTAAGTTCTTTATTTAATTTATGAAAAAAATTTAAAATAATTTTTGACAATTATTTCGAAAGACAACGAGATTTTTGATAAAAAAAAATTCAATCCAATTTTTTATAATTACTTCAAAAGGACAACAAAGTCCTTGTACCAAAAAAAATTAATGTTATTTTTTTTAAACACAGGAACTAATCAATTCTAAAAAAAATATCAAAAATTAAATTGAATATTTTTTTTTAAGATCTCGTTGTTTTTTTAAAATAATTATTAAAATTGGTTGGAATATTCACTCTTTATTTATTATTTTGCCTCTTTCATTCTATGTTAGCATAAACGACTTACGTACTCAATTGGTATTCTTCAAGCTAATTAAGTGTTACAGTATCTTTATTCTTTCTTTATTATGCTACCTTTTCTACTTTCGTGTCGCTAACCCTTCAAAATGGTAAAAGCTGAAATTAATGGTTGAAAATCTTCAGATAATTTAATATATTTATTTAAATTATTATCTAATTATTTTCAAATACTAACTTATATTTATTTAAAATTTTTATGTAAAATTTTACCTCCCAAAATACTACAAATTAAAAGAAAAAAAGAAAGGGTACGAGAAGCCTTAATTTGATTTGTAATACTCCACATGTAATTATTACTTACAAAGCATGGTGGTGATCACTTATTCTTTTTGGTAATAGCATAGACAGCATAGATAATTCCAGGTAAATAACCCAAAATAGTCGGCAACAAACAGATCCAGAACTCCGCCTGCATCCAACAAATGAACCATCGACCATGTCTTCAACTAGCTCATAAAAAATGCTCTTTCATAAATACGGAACAAAATTTTGATGATATGATTTTACGGTAATGCTAGAAACAAAAAAAAAAAACAATAGATAAAACTTGTCTAATATAAATTTTATTAATTATCGTAACAATTAATAAAGTCTGCACTTATCTTATTTAATATTTATTAATTATCACAACAATTAATAAATGTTAAATAAGACAAGTTATGACTGTTTTTAACTGATTTCTTTTTATTACTAAACATTTTCGATAACTTTAATTACCTTGCAACCAAACTTGAGGAAGACTCCAACTGGAGGAAGAATGATGGCAAGGAGGATGTCAATGCATGTAGCTTCATCCGCCATTTTTGTTGTGTTAAATTTGAATTGCACACTATGGAGTATGGAATAATGGTTCTAGTAACAATTAGTGAAGTGCCAAATGTGTATCGTTGTGAGGGAAATGGGTTTCGAGCAGTGTTGTCAGAATTAGACCGAATCGGTCAGTCCGACCGAAAAATAGACGAATTAGTGCCATAACCAGTTTAGGTAAGCTTTCGAACCGAAAAAAAAAATCGAACCGGATTGAACCGGTTAGGTTTGATCAGAATCGACGAACTGGCGGGTTTCATTTAACTCGGACCGGTTCGAACTTTTTTTTTTATCCTTCGCTTGATTGCTGAAATGGAACCCTAGCCCCCATCGTGTTCACTCCATCCCCTGTTTCCCTTCCCAACTCTTTTGGCCATGAGAGACCACCATGACTCCATGAGAGTTGAGGCCTGAGAGATAGAGACTAGAGAGTCTATTTCAGTTTCAGCCACCTCGTCGCCAGCGCAGATCGGAGACCCGTTCAGCATCAGGCAGCGCGGCACTCACCACCGCAACCACACGGCCACACCAGTGCACCACTCACCACTGCCAAAAAGCACGTCCACGGTCCATCGAAGATTCAAGTTGCCGCATCGTCGCCTACTGCCTCCTGCTCGTCACTCGCCAGTCGTCACCTCCGGCCCCCTCTTCTCTGCTCGAGTGCTCGTCCCTCCATCTCTCCAGGGTCCAGCCCAGGTATGTATTTTTAATTTTTTGAAGTTATTCAGGATATTAAATTTTCAATAATTTAGTACTGATAGAATTAATTGATTATTGTAGATTGATTATGTATGTTGGTTTCTGTTTGAGATTATTAATTGTTCACATAATCACATATGTTTGATTGCTGTATGTTGGCAGATGAGAACATGAATACTTCCACATATTTTTCTTTTTGATCTCTCTTGTTTGTTGATTTATTTTTTATTTCTGTCCAATTTGTTGATTATCCATTGTTGTTAGATTGTTGATTGTTGATTATCTATTATAGTGTTATATATGTTGGTTGCTGTTGTATATTATTCTTAGTAGTTAATGGATTGTTGTTGTGCATTATTCTTGGAGATTAGTGTTATATATGTTTGCACACATAGGACACTCCTTGATTCTATTTTCTTAAGCACTTGTTTGGCTAAGCCTTTGATTGCAGTCACATATAGCTTGAGTAAAGTGTCAGAGTTCATAGCTCCAATTAGGACTGTTAGATTCACAATGGATAAAAAACAAGATTGTGATTTGGTGTGTGGAAAACAGGTAACTTGGTAGTATGTCCAGAAGGAACAACTTGTAGGGAGCCATACCTATTAAGATTCAGCTCATTATTTGCTGTGTTGCTGATGAAATAGTTTCTGTGGCTATGAATGCTCATGTCAGCATGTTCTATGAGACCACAGCGGCAGACTTGAAGTGTTTGGACCCCATCTTCTTCTTCATGAATCCTCGGTCATGTTACCACATTTACATTATGTTTATTTTTGTATTACTACTTATTTTTTTAGGATTTGAGACTTAATGTTTATTAAAATGTTATCAGAGATATATTTTTTAACTATTAATTTTTAAATTTTTTTAGTTATTTTATACGTTTAATCAGTGACTTACTGATTAAACCAGTAATTCAATGACCCAATAACTTAATCGGTTCGATTACTTTTGATTCTGACAACTATGATTTCGAGGTATTGGAGGGAGATGCTTATTTATAAGCCTAGTCTAGTGAAGAACCAACGCACTTACTCTTAAGGGACACGTGGCATTTTCAGAATTAGAGTTTGTTGTGTACGCGGTTGCTTAGCCAAGTAAATTAAGCGTCTCATTCTAGTCATGTGTGTGATGTGTTGCATTAATTAACGGAAGTTTGATAATGTGAATTAAACAAAATAATAATTATTTTATATTTAAAATTTTAAAATAAATAAATTTGATTTAAATAAAATATGATAAAAGAATTATTACAATATTATTATCTGTAATAAAATTAAAATAAAGATTCATAAAAAGAATTATTTACAAATAAATTATTTATAAATATTATTAATTTATTTACTTTTTAAATTTTACTTGATATAAACTTGATTTAAAGAATTTATTCAAAGAAATTTTTATTTTTTTAAATAAATTTAATAGATCAAAAATAAAATGTTTATATTTAAATAATTACAATATTGATTACTTTTGAGCTAGTCAATTTTTAATTCAAATGATTAACTAAATGTTATAAGGGAAACGAAGACAAAATTCTAATAGTACTATATGAAAAGAATTAACAAAATGTAAGGTCACTCCTTAATTCCTTAGTTTCATTAAAAGTAAGTTGTGATAAAATCATAAAAATGTCTAAAAGAAACACCAAACTGGATAAAGAAATAACCACGTAATACTCAATGAAAATAAAATATTAAAATGTAAATGCAACGTGGCCCCTGGATATAATTATTATATGTATTATCTAAAAGCTTCAATTAAATTTTATTTCATATGTTCATTTAATTTGAATTTTACTTTTTACCATCTTTCTTCTCAAATTAACTATTCTTTTAGTTATACATAATTATTAAGATCATTATTAAATTTTATTAAATATATACAAATTCAAAGAAAAAGACAAATAATTATAATATCTATTAGTATTCTCATATAACAAATAATTGAAAGATATAATTAGTACAATTGCTATAAAATATATAAAGTAATAAACGAGATATTTAAATCTAAAAATAATAGTAAAGTTAATAAAAACATTACTTATTTAAAAAAGAAAAAAAGCATATTATTGCTAAAATATTATTTTGATTCATAATGTTCGGGCCAAATTTTAATTTAATTTCTAATGTTTTAAATTTTCTATTACAGTCCAAAACATTTCAAATGAGTTTAATGTTGTCACACAGTTAAATTTGATATGAACAATTAGCATATTTAAAAGTTAATATAACGTTCAATTTCAATATGTAAATAAAATCAACTTACTAATGATCACTAATGTAGTCACCAAAAAAAATAACTAATGTAAATATTTTTTTATTAATTATTCGAGTCAAATTTAACGGTAGGACAACATTAAATTCGTTTAAATTTTTCAGAACTGAAATAAGATGTTTAAAACATTCAAGATCAAATTAATTTCTTTTGAATAAAAAAAGTTCAACATACTAAAGTAAAGTAACTCAACGAAACACCAAACACACAATAAATCAAAAGAACTCATATACAATCAATCCATTGTTATCTTCGACATTACTATCAATAACCACAAAGATTATCATCACACCACTCTTTTTAGAAACGACCTTATTTTGATGTCCTCAATGCTTTTCTCTTTATTCTTGAATATTCTCGCATTTTGTTCCAATCAGATAATCCAAATTACTGCAAAAAAACTAATCAACTATTTTTCCTGCTCATCTTTTCTGTCAGACACTTCTGTCTAACTCTCAAACAGTTCTTTCATCGTATCCGGAACAACATATGCTTTACCAAAGTTTGTCAACCACACGCACTACACATGTCAAGTAGACTCACAACAAAGAAATAAATGATGAACACATTCTATCTCTTTTTTATATAAAACACAGATATTATCATTTTGATGAATGACTCCTAATCTACTGAATCGCTCTTTAGTATTCATCTTTCCCACTAAGACAAACCATCAAAAAGCTCAATTCTTGGCCGGACCAACCCTCTCTAAATTATACTAGTGAAGCTATAATTTGTGACTTTCTTCGAAATAGTCTTTGTCTGCAATACCTGCACAAAAGAATTAATAGAAATTTTTTTTTATCAAATTTCTATACAACTCTGTCCTTTCTACCAATTGATAATTTAAATGGCCTTAACCTTTCATGGAGTTGGTTGACAAGTGCCAATTTCCATTGGAACAACTCTTTCCTCTAATAGAAATTTCATATCCCCTCTAATTCATTCCAAAATCCACCGTCTCCTATGACAGATACATGTTAGTTTGAAATAGAGAAAAACTTCAGAAAATTCCTTCTCAAGGGCCCACCTTGTAACCAATTGTCTTTCTAAAATCGAGTTCTTTTTCTATCTCCTATTTTCATAAATAACCCACTAATTATCTTGTCTTTTACCTGTTACTTCTTAAAATTCAACTGACAGATATCTTTTCACGAACTCCCTTTTAAAAATAGTGTCTGATTTGATAACATTATATTTGGATCTAAATCATTACAAGAGCATAAAGTCTTCTTTCACAATGGACAATGATAATTTGAAAAACGCCACCACCACATACAAGAGCATTATGATAAAAGAATTATTACAATATTATTATCTGCAACAAAATCAAGATGAAAATTTATAAAAAGAATTATTTATAAATAAATTATTTATAAATATTATTAATTTATTAATTTATTAAATATTATTTAATATAAACTAGATTTAAAGAATTTATTCAAAGCAATTTTTATTTCTATAAATAAATTTAATGGATAAAAAATAAGTTTTTATATTTAAATAATTACAATATTGATTACTTTTGAGCTAGGCAATTTTTAATTCAAATGATTAACTAAATGTTATAAGGAAACGAAGACAAAATTCTAATAGTACTCTATGAAAAGAATTAACAAAATGTAACGTCATCCCTTAAATCCTTAGTTTCATTAAGAGTAAGTTGTGATAAAATCATAAAAATGTCTAAAAGAAAGACCAAGCTGGATAAAGAAATAAGCACGTAATACTCAATGAAAATAAAATATTAAAAATGTAAATGCAACGTGGCCCTGGATATAATTATCATATGTATTATCTAAAAACTTCAATTAAATTTTATTTCATATGTTCATTTAAGTTGAATTTTACTTTTTACCATCTTTCTTCTCAAATTAACTATTCTTTTAGTTATACATAATTATTAAAATCATTATTAAATTTTATTAAATATATACAAATTTAAAGAAAAAGACAAATATATCGAGGTATTTTCTCTCTCTCTCTATAATTATAATATCTATTAGTATTCTCTTTTAACAAATATTTAAAAGATATAATTAGTACAATTGCTACAAAATATATAAAGTAATTTAGCATTCATCCTCAAAGTGTTCCAGGAAATGATGGTATGACAGCAAAATTTTTTCAAAGCTTCTGGAACATACTTAGTGGTGATATGTTTTGAGTAGTTAAGAGCTTCTTTTCTGGGGGCAGAATCTTGAAGGGTTTTAACCACACTCAGATCTGTCTTATTCCCAAGATTTCTGATGCTAAAGATATGACTCAAGTAAGATCAATAAGCCTATCTTCAGTCTTTTACAAAATTATCTTCAAAGTATTTGTACATAGGCTTCAGGGTATGATGAATAGACTAATTAGCCCTACGCAGAGTGTTTTTATTAAAGGCAGATTAATCTTTGATAATATCCTAATTGCTCATGAGTGTATGCATTACTTGAAGAACAAAAAAAGGGGTCTCGAAAATGAAATGGCGCTAAAATTAGATATGAGTAAGGCATATGAATGGCACTTTCTTTGGTTTATATTGGAGAAGTTTGGTTTTGACTCCCGGTGGATCATGTGGATTCGAGAATTAGTGACAACTGTTTCTTATTCTGTTATTGTGGAAGGACAACCTTATGGTTTCTTCAAACCAAATAGAGGTATTCGACAAGGAGATCCTCTATCCCCCTATCTTTTTCTTTTCTGTGCAGAAGGTCTCTCCTTCTTGCTACACAATGCAGAACAAAACAGACTAATTCAGGGTCTTCAGATACATAGGCGATGTCCCAAGGTCAACCACCTCCTGTTTGCTGATGATTCCATCTTATTCTGTAAGGCTAATCCTAAAGCATGTTCAAATATCCTGCATTTATTGAATTCTTATGAAAGCATCAGTGGCCAGAGGGTAAATCTTAATAAATCTGCTGTATTCTTTAGCCACAACACTCCCTACACTACTCGTACACTACTGGCTAACTCTATGAATATTAATAAATACCTTGGTTTGCCTTCTATAGTCTCTAAATCGAAAAAGGTTTCTTTTAGTATGATCAAAGAAAAGGTTCAGAAAAGAATCCAAGGGTGGAAGTGCAATCTTCTTTCGTCAGGTGGTAGACACGTATTGCTTAAGGTTGTGGGAGAAGCTATTCCTATTTATACATTGTCTTACTTCAAGTTGCCTGATGGTTTAATTTCGGAAATTCACTCTCTACTTTCTCAGTTCTGGTGGGGACAAAAAGGTTCTGAAAGGCGGATGGCTTGGATTAGCTGGGACACTATGACTCGCCCACGAAAAGAAAGAGGCCTTGGATTTAAAGATCTCAGAATCCAAAATCTGGTGCTTTTAGGCAAACAGTTTTGGCGACTTGTAACACAGCCTACTTCCTTATTATCCAAAATCCTAAGAGGTAAATACTTTAGCAATGGTAATGCTATAACGGCAGAAATTGGAGTCTTACCTTCTTGGGGATGGAGGAGCATATTGGAAGGCCGAAAGATTGTTGAAAAATGTCTTAATTGGGCTGTGGGTACTAGTGAGAATATCCGAACCTTTGAGGATCCTTGGCTGCCTCCTCTGTATCCTTTAATGATTTTTGGCATGCCAAATAGATAGGCTATTTCTAAGTTGGTTCCAAGAGTTAAAGATATAATTACTGAAGATAGGAATTGGAATCAGAATCTCATTCAAGAATTATTTCCCCAAGACGTTGCAAACAGGATTTTGTCAGTTAAAATTCAGCAGAGTAGGGACAAATTGCAATGTAATTTGAACAAATCCAAGCAATATGATACAGCTTCAGGTTACAGAATTGGTTATTTATTTTACCATCCGCCTCTGGAGCTTTGCCCTAATTATATGCAGCAGAAAAAGCCGTGGATTGATCTATGGAAGTTGAAGTTGCCTCACAAAATTAAGCTATTTATCTGGAAAGCTCTCCATGGCCAACTTCCGGTGCTTGCTCAGATTCATCACCGCATCCCATCTATATCACCAATATGCCCCTGCTGTCATGAAGCAACGGAAACAGTCACTCATTGTTTGATCGATTGCTCTAGAATTAAAGACGTATGGTCTCAAAGTTATCTTCGTGACTGTGTTCCCCCTCAGAGTTCTAACGACTTTTGGACTAGGTGGACTGCATCAACAGAGATACTTAACCCGTTGAAGAATGCTGACCGTAATCCTCAATTGCTTGCCATCATTTGCTGGAATTTCTGGTAAGCTCGCAACCAGTTGATTTTTGAAGGTTATACTTCTATGCCGTCTACCATTCTATCAAGCTCTGTCAAGTTGCTCCGTGAAATCCAAATAACTCCCAGTTTAGGTCGTCATCTCCATGAGGCAAGCTCTTAGTTGCATTCAATTGATTTATCATTCTTTCTTCTTTAAGATTTTTCTTCGTTTTTCGACCACGCACTGTTGGATGAATACCTTCAGTGTAGTGTTTTTGAAAAATCCCCACCTTTTATTATGCTATCCTTCTTTTGGACATCTTTGTATTTCATTTTTTAATAATTAATTAAATATAATCTATTATCTTTGAAAAAAAAAATCAAATATTAAAATCTAAAAATAATAGTAAAGTTAATAAAAAAATTACTTATTTAAAAAAGAAAAAAATATATTATTGTTAAAATATTATTTTGATTCATAATGTTTGGATTAAATTTTAATTTGATTCCTAATGTTTTAAATCTCCTATTTTAGTCCAAAACATTTCAAATGAGCTTAATGTTATCAGACAGTTAAATTTGATATGAACAATTAGCATATTTAAGAGTTAATATAACATTCAATTTCAATAAGTAAATAAAATCGTCTTACTAGTGATCACCAATGTAGTCACCAAAAAAGAAGATAACTAATGTAAATGTTTTTCTGCTAATTATTCGAGTCAAATTTAATGGTAGAACAACATTGAATTTATTTGAATTTTTCGAAACCGAAATAGGATGTTTAAAACATTCAAGATCAAATTAATTTTTTTAATAAAGAAAACTCAACACACTAAAGTGGAGCGGCTCAATGAAACACGAAACACACAATAAAGCAAAGGAACACATATACAATTAATCCATTATTATCTCCGATATTGTCATCAACAACCACATGAATCATTACCACACCACTCCTTATAGTTTAGAAACGACCTCATTTTGATGTCCTAAATGTTTTTCTCTTTATTCTTGTATATTCTCGCATTTCGTTCCAACCAAATAGTCCAAATATATTCTCGCATTTCGTTCCAACCAGATAGTCCAAATTACTGCAAAGAAACTAATCAACCACTTTTCCTGCTCATCTTTTCTACTAGGTACTCTTGTCTAACTCTCAAACAGTTCTTTGATCGTACCCGGAACAACCTATGTTTTACCAAAGTATGTCAACCACACACACCACACATGCTAAGTAAACTCACTGCAAAGAAATAAATGATGAACACATTCTACCTCTTTTTTACATAAAACACAGCTATTATCACTTTGATGAATGACTCATAATCTACTCAATTGCTCTTTAGTATTCACCCTTCCCACTAAGACAAATCATGCAAAAAGATCAATTTTTGGCAAGACCAACCCTCTTTAAATTGCACTAGTGAAGCTACAACTTGTGACTTCCTCCGAAATAGTCTTTGTCTGCAACACTTGCACAAAGGAGTTAATAGAGAAAATACCTTTTTTTATGAAATTTTCACACAACTCTATCCTCTCTACCAGTTGATAATTTAACTGGCCTTAACCTTTCATGGAGTTGGTTGACAAGTGCCAACTCCCATTGAAACAACTCTCTCCTCCAATAAAAATTTCATATTCCCTCTAACCCATCCCAAAATTCACAGTCCCCTATGACAGATCCTTATTTGTTTGAAATAGAGAAAAGCCACGGAAAACTCCCTCTCAAGAGCGCACCTTGTAATCAATTGTCTTCCCAAAATCGAATTCTTCTTCCATCCCTTATTTTCATTGACAGCCCACTAATCATTTTGTCTTTCACCTGTTACTCCTTGAAATTCAACTGACAGATATCTTTCTATGGACTCCCTTTTGAAGGTAGTGTCTGATTTGATAACATTATATTTTGATCCAAATCATTACAAGAGCATACAATCTTCTTCCACAATGGGCAATCATCCTTGAAAAATACCACCACCACTTAAATAGAAGCGTTGTGTTCCTAATTACCACATCCCCCACTTCCAAACCACCTAGCTTTTTTGTGCCTGTATCACTTCTCATTTTACAAGAGGCATACCATTGTTTCTATCCTCTTTACTCCATGCAAATCTCCTTTGCAATGCTATCAACTTCTCTGCAACCGTCTTTGGCTATATAAGTTAAGATAGTAGACCGTCAAGCTATTGAGCACAGACTTGATAAGGACTAACTTCCCAATTTCGTTGAGTACCTTTGCTTTTCAGAGACCGAGATTCTCTTCCACCTTATCTATAATCGATTTTCAGGTCTTCACTAGCCGAGGATTTGCTCCTAAAGAAATCTCAAGATATCTCATAAGTAGAACAATTTTCGTACACCTTAGCAACCCACACATATTTGCTACCTACTCCGGCTCGCAATTAATCGAGATCAAATTTAACTTGTCAAAATTAACGGTCAGGCTAAACATGAGCTCAAAACATTGCAAAAGCCTCTTATAATTCAAAATTGTCCCCATCTCTTGTGGGAAAACAAAATAGTGTCATCTGCAAACTAAAAATGTGACAGTTCTATATTATCTCTTCCAACCAGTAGTTGAGATATGCGTCCATTTCTGACATCCTCCTCCACCATCCTATGTAACACATCAACAATAAGAACAAACAAGAATGAGGATAGAGGAGCTCCAATATTAGACCTCTCTCAATCTTGAATGGCTTGGACAATGACCCATTAATCAGAACTGACGTTAAGGTTATACTTTCATATTCCTGCACCCATGCACTCCATCTATGACCAAAGTCCATCTTTTGTAACACGATATCCATAAAACTACACCTAACCCTGTCATATGCCTTTTGAAAATCAAGATTGATAATTTCCACCTTCTTCTTGTGCATCTTCAATCATTGAACCGTTTCACATGCAATGAGTGCTTTGTCGTGTATTTTCTGTCCCTTCACAAATGCATTATGTGTCTCTCCCACTAAACCTGACATCACTGTTCTCATCCTTCTCACCAATACCTTCGATATCACCTTGTACTCATACCCAACCATACTAATTGGTTGAAAGTCTTTGATCTCCTTCGCACCTGCAAATTTTGGCACCAATGTCACCTACGTTACATTCGCATGCGTTGGTAATTTAGCACTTTGGAAGAACCCTATTACAGCTGCAGTGAATTCTTTACCAATCTCATTCCAATACTTTTTGATAAAGTTCATGTTATACCTGCCATTGCCTGGAGCTTTAGTCGACTCACAATCCCAAACTGCCTTTTTAATTTCTGCAACAAAAGGCATTACTTCCAATGTTGTAGCCTCATCTCCATCAATCTTCTTTACCAGCCCTTCTCGAAAGCTGATCATGGGAACATATTCCTACCGATACAAATTCTTATAGAATCCTCTAATCACAACCTTAATCCTAGCCTGATTCTGTACCAACCTCCCATGAATTAAAGGCACATTAATTTTGTTGTTCCTTCTTATGGTCGAGGCTACTTGATGAAAGTATCTAGTATTCTTATTCATATCCCTTGCATGCTAGGATTCGAACATCTGATTCCAATGAATGTCCTTACGAATATACCATTTCTTGCAGCATCTCACTAAGACATTACATCTAGCCTCCATCGTGCCATCATATGCGCCATCACTTACCATATCATCAATCTTTTTTATCTCATCCTCAAATCTCTTTATTCTATCATCCATGTCACCAAAGTTTTCTCTATGCCACTTTCTCGATGGTATCGTCAGCGCCTTCAGCATGCTTGTGAATTGATAATCACTGAAGCTCTTCCATTCCTCTTTCACCATCCTTAGAACTCTTATGTGAACCAAGAGTCCAAACTTCTAAATGGTCTTGGACTCCCACTCACCCTTGTATCTTCAACAATCATCGGGCAGTGATTTGATAACACTCGAGGCCCACCTCTCATGCTAGTATCTAGCTATCTGCAAATTCCTCAATACAATCTACACTGACCAGATCCTATCAAAGCGATTACACTATCGACTCCTGAACCACATGAACTTACAATCATTAAGAGGTAAGTCCACTAGTTGCATATCCTATACCTAGTTCTTTAACTCTTCAGCAGATGCCAGTAATCTACTCGCTCTTTTTCTTTCCTCCACTTGCATTATTTCACTGAAATCCCCATGAAGCAAAAAGGAACCTGACACAATCCCACTATATAGCTCAACTCTTCCAATATCACAAGTTTGCCAACTTGCACATACGCTCTGTACACCAAACAAAACACATAATTAAAATTATTTTTAGTCATTACTCCCTCCACACACAACCATCGCTCTTCTTTATAACAATTACTTACTTTAAACAACATATTATCCCATATTAGTAGTAATCCTCTAGAAGCACCTATAAATTCTACATATTCCCATCCCACCATGTCATTTTCCCGAATACATATTACGTCAATGTAGTCAAAACCTCCCTCTTAGTTTCAATCAATCCTAACATATTCAATCTAAATTTCTTTTTCAGTTCTTTTACCATACTCACCTTTCAATCACCTCCTAACCCCTAATATTCCAACAACTATAAATCATTTAAATATATTTTTACACATCTTATTATGGTTTTTAAGTCTGCTCCTTCTCACTTTTTCTTTCTGTTTCACCATCCTTCTTCTGTTTGCAATTTCTTCATTCCGAGCTTGTAATATTTCCATAATATCTTTTTTTCATTCTGTAACACTGCTTTAGACTCCACTGCTAATTCCCAAGTGTTCATATGTTCCTTCATCTGTTCCCCCCACTTCAACCTTTCATCATCTGTCACATTCACATGCTCTGGTTCAGTTTTCGGTCTAGCCTCCCTAATATCACAACTTCTTCTATCTACACACTGTTCATTACAAGCCGTCTGTATCACTGGTATCACAATTCTTGATTTGCCCCCTCCCCTGCCGAATTGGAACATCTTTTCTTGGTAAGATTCAATGGCATATGAGCTTCGTCATGGCATTCTTCTTCAACCATCCCCAACTGTGGTGTCTCGATCACACGGCTCGGCTCCGCTTCCACCTGTTTTGCATCGTCCCAGTACCAATGCTACCGTGGTTAAGGGCCTGAACCTCTGATGGCACTACTCATGATCCTCGTTGGTTATGGGCTCGTGATCCTCAATGGGCAGCACTCGCCGTTCCTTGTGCACTTGGGTCATGCATTGATATGCCCTGCCAAGCCTCAGCCATCAATGACGCATAGGGAACGCTCCTCAAAAGAGACCTAGCAATGTAACCATGGGTATAGCAGCAATCCGGTTTGCAGTGGTCTGACCCGCTTCAGCACCTCTAGCCCACCACCCATCACCAATACCTCCCTCACTTGGCCTATCTTCTCTAAGAGCAATTGTTGGCCCAATAGTATGATGGTTGGTGCACGAAATTGCAATCACACTTTTGCAATCCCGCACAACTAACCAGCAAGTGCACTGGGTCATCCAAGTAATACCTTACGTGAGTAAGGGTCGATCCCACGGAGATTGTCGGCTTGAAGCAAGCTATGGTTATCTTGTAAATCTTAGTCAGGATATCAAAAATTATCAGGTTTGATTGTGAAAAGTAAAAGAACATGAAATAAGTACTTGTTTTGCAGTAATGGGGAAACAGGTTGAGGTTTTGGAGATGCTTCATCTTCTGAATCTCTGCTTTCCTACTGTCTTCTTCTTCAAGCACGCAAGGTTCCTTCCATGGCAAGCTGTATGCAAGGGTTTCACCGTTGTCAGTGGCTACCTCCCATCCTCTCAGTGGAAATGTTCAACGCACCCTGTCACGGCACGGCTATCCATCTGTCAATTCTCAATCAGGCCGGAATAGAATCCAGTGATTCTTTTGCGTCTGTCACTAACGCCCCGCCTTCAGGAGTTTGAAGCTCGTCACAGTCATTCAATCCTTGAATCCTACTCAGAATACCACAGACAACGTTTAGACCTTCCGGATTCTCTTGAATGCCGCCATCAGTTCTAGCTTATACCACGAAGATTCCGGTTAAAGAATCCAAGAGATATCTACTCAATCTAAGGTAGAACGGAGGTGGTTGTCAGGCACACGTTCATAGTTGAGAATGATGATGAGTGTCACGGATCATCACATTCATCCAGTTTAAGAACAAGTAATATCTTAGAATGGAAGCAAGCATGATTGAATGAAAAACAGTAGTAATTGCATTAATCCATCAAGATACAGCAGAGCTCCTCACCCCCAACCATGGGGTTTAGAGACTCATGCCGTGGAAGGTACACAAAGAAACGTGTAAAGTGTCATGAGGTACAGATACAATGTCAAAAGATCCTATTAATAGTAAACTAGTAACCTAGGGTATATGGTGGACGAAATTGTGATCACCTGCTCTTTGTACTTGTATGAAATTATTATTGTGGCACCAGTTGAATTCACAACTCCGTTCAACTAACCAGCAAGTGTACTGGGTCGTCCAAGTAATAAACCTTACGTGAGTAAGGGTCGATCCCACAGAGATTGTTGGTATGAAGCAAGCTATGGTCACCTTGTAAATCTCAGTTAGGCAGATGAAATAGTTTGGGTTTCGAAAATAGAAATAAGAGAATAGATAATAAAAGGAATAGAATACTTATGCAGATTCATTGGTGGGAATTTCAGATAAGCATATGGAGATACTGTATGGCTCAGGGACGCCTACTTTCCTACTGCTTCAACTCAATCCTTCTTACTCCTTTCCATGGCAAGCTGTGTATAGGGGTTCACCATCAGCGGTGGCTACTTTCAATCCTCTCGGGAAAATGATCCTCTGCGGCTGTCACTCACATGGCTAATCGTCTGGAGGCATCACCCATGGTTGATGGCTACATCCCATCCTCGCAGTGAAAACTACGCTCACGCACTCTGTCACAGCACGGCTAATCACTGGTTGGTTCCTGCTCCTACTGGAATAGAATCCCTTGATTCTTTTGCGTCTGTCACTAACGCCCAGCACTTGCGAGTTTGAAGTACGTCACAGTCATTCATTACCGGAATCCTACTCGGAATACCACAGACAAGGTTAGACTTTCCGGATTCCCAGGATCCTACTCGAAATACCACAGACAAGGTGAGACTTTCCGGATCCTCATAAATGCCGCCATCTATCTAGCTTATACCATGAAGATTCTGTTGGGGAATCTAAGAGATAAGCATTCAAGCTCTGTTGCATGTAGAACGGAAGTGGTTGTCAATCACGTGCGTTCATAAGTGAGAATGATAATGATCGTCACTTTCATCATTACATTCATCATGTTCTTGGGTACGAATGAATATCTTGGAATAAGAATAAGAGAGATTTGAATAAAAGAAAATAGAATTGCATTAGTACTTGAGGTACAGCAGAGCTCCACACCCTTAATCTATGGTGTGCAGAAACTCCACCGTTGAAAATACATAAGTAAAAGGTTCAGGCATGGCCGAATGGCCAGCCCTCAAAACGTGATCACAGGATTCAAAATACAATCCAGGATGATAATATGATAGTAAAAAGTTCTATTTATAATAAACTAGCTCCTAGGGTTTACATGAGTAAGTATTTGATGCATAAATCCACTTCCGGGGCCCATTTGGTGTATGCTTGGGCTGAGCTTGATCAATCCACGAGCTGAGGCTTCTCTTGGAGTTGAACTCCGAGTTATGACGTGTTTTGGGCGTTCAACTCCGGATCATGACGTTTTTCTGGCGTTTAACTCCAGACAGCAGCATGTACTTGGCGTTCAACGCCAAGTTACGTCGTCAATTTCCGAATAAAGTATAGACTATTATATATTGCTGGAAAGCTCTGGATGTCTACTTTCCAACGCCGTTGAGAGCGCGCCAATTGGAGTTCTGTAGCTCCAGAAAATCCATTTCGAGTGCAGGAAGGTTAGATTCCAACAGCATCAGCAGTCCTTTTGTCAGCCTTTTTCAGAGTTTTGCTCAAGTCCCTCAATTTCAGCCAGAAATTACCTGAAATCACAGAAAAACACACAAACTCATAGTAAAGTCCAGAAATGTGAATTTAACATAAAAACTAATAAAAACATCCCTAAAAGTAGCTTGAACTTACTAAAAACTACCTAAAAACAATGCCAAAAAGCGTATAAATTATCCGCTCATCACAACACCAAACTTAAATTGTTGCTTGTCCCCAAGCAACTGAAAATCAAATAGGATAAAAAGAAGAGAATATACTATAAATTCTAAAATATCAATGACTATTAATTTAATTAGATGAGTGGGACTTGTAGCTTTTTGCTTCTGAACAGTTTTGGCATCTCACTTTTTCCTTTGAAGTTCAGAGTGATTGGCGTCTCTGGGAACTTAGAATTTCGGATAGTGTTATTGACTTTTGATGAGCGGATAATTTATACGCTTTTTGGCATTGTTTTTATATAGTTTTTAGTAAGTTTGAGCTACTTTTAGGGATGTTTTCATTAGTTTTTATGTTAAATTCACATTTCTGGACTTTACTATGAGTTTGTGTGTTTTTCTGTGATTTCAGGTAAATTCTGACTGAAATTGAGGGATTTGAGCAAAACTCTGAAAAAGGCTGACAAAAGGACTGCTGATGCTGCTGGATTCTGACCTCCCTGCACTCGAAATGGATTTTCTGGAGCTACAGAACTCTAAATGGCGCGCTCTCAACGGCTTTGGAAAGTAGACATCCAGGGCTTTCCAGCAATATATAATAGTCCATACTTTATTCGAAGAATGACGACGCAAACTGGCGTTGAACGCCAAGTACACGCTCCTTTCTGGAGTTAAACGCCAGAAAAACGTCATAATCCGGAGTTGAACGCCCAAAGCACATCACAACTCGAAATTCAACTCCAAGAGAAGCCTCAGCTCGTGGATAGATCAAGCTCAGCCCAAGCATACACCAAGTGGGCCCCGGAAGTGGATTTATGCATCAATTACTTACTCATGTAAACCCTAGGAGCTAGTTTATTATAAATAGGATGATTTACTAATGTATCAATCATCTTTTGATCTCAGTTTTGTTTTATTCTTCATCTTAGGAGATCATTGATCACGTTTAGGGGGCTGGCCATTCGGCCATGCCTGAACCTTCTTTTACTTATGTATTTTCAACGGTGGAGTTTCTGCACACCATAGATTAAGGGTGTGGAGCTCTGCTGTACCTCAAAGATTAATGAAGTTCTATTTTTTTTTATTCAATTCTCTATCTTATTCTTATTCCAAGATATTCATTCGTACTCAAGAACATGATGAATGATGATGAGTTAGATAACCCTCATTATTATTCTCACTGATGAACGCGCGTGATTGACAACCACTTCCGTTCTGCGTGTAACAAGGCTTGAATGTGTATCTCTTAGATTCCCCAACAGAATCTTCGTGGTATAAGCTAGATAGATGGCGGCATTCATCTGGATCCGGAAAGTCCAACCTTGTCTGTGGTGTTCCGAGTAGGGTCCTGGGAATCCGGAAGGTCTCACCTTGTCTGTGGTATTCTGAGTAGGATTCCGTTCATGAATGACCGTGACGTGCTTCAAACTTTAACCTGCTGGGCGTTAGTGACAAACGCAAAAGAGGGATTCTATTCCAGTAGGAGCGGGAACCAACCGGTGATTGGCCGTACTGTGACAGAGTGCGTGCATTAGCTTTCACTGCGAGGATGGGATGTAGCTATCAACCATGGGTGATGCCTCCAGACTGGTTAGCTGTGCGAGTGACAGCCGCACAGGTTATTTCCCCGAGAGGAATGAAAGTAGCCACAGCTGATAGTGAACCCCTATACAAAGCTTGCCATGGAAAGGAGTAAGAAGGATTGAGTAGAAGCAATGGGAAGGCAGGCGTCCGAGAGCTCTACAGCATCTCCATTCCGCTTATCTGAAATTCCCACCAATGAATCTGCATAAGTATCTCTATCCCTTTTATTATTCTTTTTTATTAGAACAATCCAATTATCACTATTACAAATGTTCAATCAGCCTAACTGAGATTTCCAAGGTGACCATAGCTTGCTTCATACCAACAATCTCTGTGGATTCGACCCTTACTCACGTAAGGTTATTACTTGGACGACCCAGTACACTTGCTGGTTAGTTGAACGGAGTTGTGAATTCCAATAAAGAAAACCCCACACAGGTGCTGCCCCTTAGAAGCCTTCATCTCAAAATAAACAGTGTCCTAAGGGTATATTCATACTAAAGCTCAAAAGATAGATTCCATACAAACTTAAGGATGTTGAATCACAATTTCGTCCACCAAGTTTTTGGCGCCGTTGCCGGGGATTGTTCGAGTATGGACAACTGACGGTTCATCTTGTTGCTCAGATTAGGTAATTTTCTTTTCAAAAATCTTTTTCAAAATTTTTCTTTTAAATTTTCGTTTTTCTTCACATTATTTTCGAAAATAATTAATAAAAATCCAAAAAAAATTAGAAAATCATAAAATCCAAAAATATTTTGTGTTTCTTGTTTGAGTCTTGTGTTAATTTTTAAGTTTGGTGTCAATTGCATGCTTTAAAAATTTTTCTTGCATTTTTTTCGAAAATCCATGCATTCATAGTGTTCTTCATGATCTTCAAGTTGTTCTTGACAAGTCCTCTTGTTTGATCTTGATGATTTCTTGTTTTGTGTTGTTTGTTGTTTTTCATGTGCATTTTTGCATTCATATTTTCCATGCATTAAAAATTTCTAAGTTTGGTGTCTTGCATGTTTTCTTTGCATCAAAAATTTTTGAAAAATATGTTCTTGATGTTCATCATGATCTTCAAAGTGTTCTTGGTGTTCATCTTGACATTCATAGCATTCTTGCATGCATCTTGTGTCTTGATCCAAAATTTTCATGTTTTGGGTCATTTTTGTGTTTTTCTTTAAAAATTCAAAAATCAAAAATATCTTTTCCTTATTTCCCTCCACAATTTCGAAATTTTGGGTTGACTTGGTCAAAAGATTTTTAAAATTAGTTGTTTCTTACAAGTCAAGTCAAAATTTCAATTTTAAAAATCTTATCTTTTCAAAATCTTTTTCAAAAATTATATCTTTTTCATTTTTTTATTTATTTTCGAAAATTTCAAAAATCTTTTTCAAATTATTTTCAAAATCTTTTTCTTATCCTTATATGTAAGTTTCAAAAATTCACTAATAATTAATGTGATTGGTTCAAAAATTTGAAGTTTGTTACTTTCTTGTTAAGAAAGGTTCAATCTTTAAGTTCTAGAATCTTATCTTGTAGTTTCTTGTTAGTGAAGTAAATAATTTTTAAATTTTTGAATTAAATCTTTTTATCTTTTATGATATCTTTTTCAAAAACTTTATCTTTTTTCAAAATTTGATTTTAAAATATCTTATCCAACTTACTATCTTCTTATCTTTTTCAAATTTGATTTCAAATCTTTTTCAATCAACTAACTAACTTTTTGTTTGTTTCTTATCTTTTTCAAAACCACCTAACTACTTCTCTCTCTTCTATTTTCGAAAATATCTCTCTCTTTTTCAAAAAGTTCTTTTTAATTAATTAATTGTTTCATGTTTTAATTTTAATTACATTTTATCTCTAATTTTCGAAAATCACTAACTCCTTTTCAAAATTATTTTCGAAATTTCTCTTCTCTCTTCCTCTTCTATTTAATTATTCAATTACTAACACTTCTCTTCACCCCTCTTCATCAAAAATCCGAATCCATTCCTCTTCTTCTACCCCTTTCTTTTTCTACTAACATAAAGGAATCTCTATACTGTGACATAGAGGATTCCTTCTTTCTTTTTTGTGTTCCCTTTTCTTTCATATGAGCAGGAACAGGGACAAAGGCACTCTTGTTGAAGTTGATCCAGAACCTGAAAGGACTCTGAAGAGAAAATTAAAAGAAGCTAAATTACAACAATCCAGAAGCAACCTTTTAGAAAATTTCGAACAAGAGGAAGAGATGGCCGAAAATAATATTGATAATGCAAGGAGAATGCTTGGTGACTTCACAAAGCCAACATCCAAGTTTGATGGAAGAAGCATCTCCATTCCTGCCATTGGAGCCAATAACTTTGAGCTTAAGCCTCAACTAGTTGCTTTAATGCAACAAAACTGCAAGTTTTATGGGCTTCCATCTGAAGATCCCTATCAGTTTTTAACTGAGTTCTTGCAGATCTGTGACACTGTAAAGACAAATGGAGTTAATCCTGAAGTCTACAGACTCTTGCTTTTCCCTTTTGCTGTAAGAGACAGAGCTAGAGTATGGTTGGATTCACAACCCAAGGATAGCCTGGACTCATGGGATAAGCTTGTCACTGCATTCTTAGACAAGTTCTTTCCTCCTCAAAAGCTGAGCAAGCTGAGAGTGGATGTTCAAACCTTCAAACAAAAAGATGGTGAATCCCTCTATGAAGCTTGGGAAAGATACAAGCAGCTGACCAAGAGATGTCCATCTGACATGTTTTCTGAATGGACCATATTAGATATATTCTATTATGGTCTCTCTGAATTTTCGAAAATGTCATTGGACCACTCTGCAGGTGGATCTATTCACCTGAAGAAAACGCCTGAAGAGGCTCAAGAACTCATTGACATGGTTGCAAACAACCAGTTCATGTACACCTCTGAAAGGAATTCCGTGAACAATGGGGTACCTCAGAAGAAAGGAGTTCTTGAAATTGATGCTCTGAATGCCATATTGGCTCAGAACAAAATGTTGACTCAACAAGTCAACATGATCTCTCAGAATCTGAATGGATTGCAACATGCATCCAATAGTACTAGAGAGGTAGCTTCTGAAGAAGCTTATGATCCTGAAAACCCTGCCATGGCAGAAGTTAATTACTTAGGTGAACCTTATGGAAACACCTGTAACTCATCATGGAGAAATCATCCGAATTTCTCCTGGAAGGATCAACAAAAATCCCATCAAGGTTTTAACAATGGTGGACGTGCAAGGCTGAATAATAGTAAGCCATATCCATCATCTTCTCAGCAACAGACAGAGAACTCTGAACAAAACAATTCTAATTTAGCCAACATAGTCTCTGATCTGTCAAAGGCCACTTTCAGTTTCATGAATGAAACCAGATCTTCCATTAGAAATCTGGAAGCACAAGTGGGCCAGCTGAGTAAGAAAGTTATTGAAACTCCTCCCAGTATTCTCCCAAGCAATACAGAAGAGAATCCTAAAGGAGAGTGCAAGGCCATTGATTTAATCAAAGTGACCGAATGCACTAGGGAGGAGGAGGACGAAAATCCTAAGGAGAAAGACCTCCTGGGACATCCTTCAAGCATGAAGGAGTCTCCTATTAAGGATCCAGAGGAATCTGAGGCTCATCTAGAGACCATAGAGATCCAATTAAATCTCCTTCTGCCATTCATGAGCTCTGAAGAATATTCATCCTCTGAAGAGGATGAAGATGTGATTGGAGAGCAAGCTGCTCTATATTTAGGAGCTATCATGAAGCTGAATGCCAAACTGTTTGGTAATGAGACTTGGGAAAGTAAACCTCCCTTACTCATTAGTGAACTAGACACTTGGATTCAGAAAACTCTACCTCAAAAGAAACAAGATCCTGGTAAGTTCTTAATACCTTGTACCATCGGCACCATGAGCTTTGAAAAAGCTCTATGTGATCTGGGGTCAGGGATAAATCTTATGCCACTCTCTGTAATGGAGAAGATGGGGATCATTGAGGTACAACATGCCTTGTTCTCATTACAATTGGCAGATAAGTCCATAAGACAAGCTTATGGATTAGTAGAGGACGTGCTAGTAAAGGTTGAAGGCCTTTACATCCCTACTGATTTCATAATCCTAGATACTAGGAAGGAAGATGATGAATGCATCATCCTAGGAAGACCTTTCCTAGCCACAGCAGGAGCTGTGATAGATGTCAACAGAGGTGAGTTAGTCCTTCAATTGAATGGGGACTACCTTGTGTTTCAAGCACATGGCCATCCCTCTATGACAAAAGAGAGTAAGCATGAAGAGCTTCTCTCAGTTCAGAGTCAAGAAGAACCCCCACAGTCAAACTCTAAGTTTGGTGTTGTGAGGCCACAACCAAACTCTAAGTTTGGTGTTCAAACCCCATATCCAAACTCTAAGTTTGGTGTTGGGAATACCACACTTAAATTGACCTGATCACCTTGTGGTTCCATGAGAACCACTGTCAAGCTATTGACATTAAAGAAGCGCTTGTTGGGAGGCAACCCAATTTTATTTATCTAATTTTATTTTATTTTGTTTCTTTGTTATTTTTGTGTTTTATTAGGTACATGATCATGAGGAGTCACGAAAAAATCAAAAAAAATTAAAAACAGAGTCAAAAACAGAAGAAAAAATTTTTCACCCTGGAGGCGCACGGGCTGGCGTTCAACGCCCAGAAGGAGCATCTTTCTGGCGTTCAACGCCAGAACAGAGCATCTTTCTGGCGTTGAACGCCCAAAACAAGCAACAACCTGGCGTTTAACGCCAGGATGCGCACACAGAGGACAATCTGGCGCTGAACGCCAGAAACAAGCATGAAACTGGCGTTCAACGCCAGAAACGTGCATAACATGGGCGTTTAACGCCTAGAACTAGCATCAATGGGCGTTGAACGCCAGAATGATGCATCAAGGCATGTTACATGCCTATATGGTGAAAGAATGGTATTTGTTTTCACCTCAGGATCTGTGGACCCCACAGGATCCTCACCTCAGGATCTGTGGACCCCACAGGATCCCCACCTACCACATTCCTTTTAATCCTAATCACACTCTTCTAATCCAAATCTCATTCTCAATGTCACACTTCCCAAAAACCTTCACCTATCACCTCAATTCCTCTTCCCAATTACCCCATTCACCATTCACATCAACCCCTCTTCCCCATACACCCCACCTACCCCCACTACTTTCAAATTCAATTTCCCACCCTTTCCCACCCAACATGGCCGAACCTATACCCTCCCCCCTCCCTATAAATACCCTTCTTTTCTTTTACATTTTCACACAACACAAACCGACATTCTCCCACATAACCGAACCCTCTCTTCTCCCTCTCTCCATATTTTCTTCTTCTTCTTCTACTCTTCTTTTCTTTTTGCTTGGGGACAAGCAAATTTTAAGTTTGGTGTGGTAAAAAGCCTAAGCTTTTTATTTTTCATTCACCATCAATGGCACCCAAGGCCGGAGTTTCCTCAAGAAAAGAAAAAGGGAAGGCAAAAGCTTCCACTTCCGAGTCATGGGAGAAGGAGAGATTCATCTCCAAGAGCCACCAAGACCACTTCTATGATGTTGTGGCAAAGAAAAAAGTGATCCATGAGGTCCCTTTCAAACTCAAGAAGAATGAGTATCCGGAAATCCGACTTGAAATTCAAAGAAGAGGTTGGGAAGTCATAGCCAACCCCATACAACAAGTTGGAATTTTAATGGTTCAAGAGTTCTATGCCAATGCATGGATCACTAGAAACCATAACCAAGGTATGAACCCAAGTCCGAAAAACTATATCACCATGGTTAGGGGGAAATACTTGGATTTTAGTCCGGAGAATGTGAGGTTGGCATTTCATTTGCCTATGATGCAAGGTGATGAACACCCCTACACTAGAAGGGTCAACTTTGATCAAAGGTTGGACCAAGTCCTTAGGGACATTTGTGTGGAAGGCGCCCAATGGAGAGTTGACTCCAAAGGCAAGCCAGTCCAACTAAGAAGACTGGACCTCAAGCCTGTAGCTAGAGGATGGTTGGAGTTCATTCAAAGATCCATCATCCCCACAAGCAACCGATCTGAAGTTACTGTGGATCGGGCCATCATGGTTCATAGCATCATGATTGGTGAAGAAGTAGAGGTTCATGAAGTCATAGCCAATGAACTCTACAAAATAGCTGACAAACCTTCATACATGGCACGGCTAGCATTCCCTCACCTCATATGCCATCTATGTTATTCAGCCGGAGTTATCATAGATGGAGATGCCTCCATAGAAGAAGACAAGCCCATCACCAAGAAAAGGATAGAGCAAACAAGGGAAGTTCCTCACGGCCCTCAAGGAGAATAAGAGGAGGTTCACCATCAACAAATGCCTCAAATGCACTTTCCTCCCAACAACTATTGGGAGCAACTTAGCACCTCCTTGGAAGATTTGAGCCATAATGTGGAACAACTAAGGGTGGAACACCATGAACACGCCCTCACTCTTCAAGAAATAAGAGAAGATCAAAGAGCAATGAGGGAGGAGCAACAAAGGCAAGGAAGGGACATAGAAGAGTTGAAGAACATCATTGGTCCTTCAAGAAGAAGACGCCACTAAGGTGGATTCATTCCTTGTTCTTAATTTCTTTCTGTTTTCTGTTTTTAAGTATTATGTTTATCTATGTTTTGTGTCTTTCTTTCATGATCATTAGTATGTAACCATGCCTTAAAGCTATGAATAAAATCCATTAATCCTTCACCTCTCTTAAAAGAAAAATGTTTTAATTCAAAAGAACAAGAAGTACATAAATTTCGAAAATAGCTCTTGAATTTAGTTTAATTATTCTGATGTGGTGACAATATTTTTGCTTTCTGAATGAATGATTGAACAGTGCATATGTCTTTGGATCTTGTTGTTTATGAATGTTAAAATTGTTGGCTCCTGAAAGAATGATGAACAAAGAGAAATGTTATTGAGGATCTGAAAAATCATGAAATTGATTCTTGAAGCAAGAAAAAGCAGTGAAAAAGAAAGCTTGCGAAAAAAAAAAAAGAAGAAAAAAAAATGGCGAAAAAAAAAATAGAAAAAAAAAAAGAAGGAGCAGTAGAAAAAGCCAATAGCCCTTAAAACCAAAAGGCAAGGGTAAAAAGGATCCAAGGCTTTGAGCATCAATGGATAGGAGGGCCCAAGGAAATTAAATCCAGGCCTAAGCGGCTAAATCAAGCTGTCCCTAACCATGTGCTTGTGTCATGAAGGTCCAAGTGAAAAGCTTGAGACTGAGTGGTTAAAGTCGTGATCCAAAGCAAAAGAGTGTGCTTAAGAGCTCTGGACACCACTAACTGGGGACTTCAGCAAAGCTGAGTCACAATCTGAAAAGGTTCACCCAGTTATGTGTCTGTGGCATTTGTGTATCCGGTGGTAATACTGGAAGACAAAGTGCTTAGGGCCACAGCCAAGACTCATAAGTAGCTGTGTTCAAGAATCAACATGCTTAACTAGGAAAGTCAATAACACTATCCGAAATTCTAAGTTCCTAGAGAAGCCAATCATTCATAAACTTCAAAGGAAAAAGTGAGATGCCAAACCTGTTCAGAAGCAAAAAGCTACAAGTCCCGCTCATCTGATTAAATTACTATTCATTGATATTTTGGAGTTTGTAGTATGTTCTCTTCTTTTTATCTTATTTGATTTTCAGTTGCTTGGGGACAAGCAACAATTTAAGTTTGGTGTTGTGATGAGCGGATAATTTATACGCTTTTTGGCATTGTTTTTATATAGTTTTTAGTAAGTTTGAGCTACTTTTAGGGATGTTTTCATTAGTTTTTATGTTAAATTCACATTTCTGGACTTTACTATGAGTTTGTGTGTTTTTCTGTGATTTCAGGTAAATTCTGACTGAAATTGAGGGATTTGAGCAAAACTCTGAAAAAGGCTGACAAAAGGACTGCTGATGCTGCTGGATTCTGACCTCCCTGCACTCGAAATGGATTTTCTGGAGCTACAGAACTCTAAATGGCGCGTTCTCAACGGCGTTGGAAAGTAGACATCCAGGGCTTTCCAGCAATATATAATAGTCCATACTTTATTCGAAGAATGACGACGCAAACTGGCGTTGAACGCCAAGTACACGCTCCTTTCTGGAGTTAAACGCCAGAAAAACGTCATAATCCGGAGTTGAACGCCCAAAGCACATCACAACTCGAAATTCAACTCCAAGAGAAGCCTCAGCTCGTGGATAGATCAAGCTCAGCCCAAGCATACACCAAGTGGGCCCCGGAAGTGGATTTATGCATCAATTACTTACTCATGTAAACCCTAGGAGCTAGTTTATTATAAATAGGATGATTTACTAATGTATCAATCATCTTTTGATCTCAGTTTTGTTTTATTCTTCATCTTAGGAGATCATTGATCACGTTTAGGGGGCTGGCCATTCGGCCATGCCTGAACCTTCTTTTACTTATGTATTTTCAACGGTGGAGTTTCTGCACACCATAGATTAAGGGTGTGGAGCTCTGCTGTACCTCAAAGATTAATGAAGTTCTATTTCTTTTATTCAATTCTCTATCTTATTCTTATTCCAAGATATTCATTCGTACTCAAGAACATGATGAATGATGATGAGTTAGATAACCCTCATTATTATTCTCACTGATGAACGCGCGTGATTGACAACCACTTCCGTTCTGCGTGTAACAAGGCTTGAATGTGTATCTCTTAGATTCCCCAACAGAATCTTCGTGGTATAAGCTAGATAGATGGCGGCATTCATCTGGATCCGGAAAGTCCAACCTTGTCTGTGGTGTTCCGAGTAGGGTCCTGGGAATCCGGAAGGTCTCACCTTGTCTGTGGTATTCTGAGTAGGATTCCGTTCATGAATGACCGTGACGTGCTTCAAACTTTAACCTGCTGGGCGTTAGTGACAAACGCAAAAGAGGGATTCTATTCCAGTAGGAGCGGGAACCAACCGGTGATTGGCCGTACTGTGACAGAGTGCGTGCATTAGCTTTCACTGCGAGGATGGGATGTAGCTATCAACCATGGGTGATGCCTCCAGACTGGTTAGCTGTGCGAGTGACAGCCGCACAGGTTTTTCCCCGAGAGGAATGAAAGTAGCCACAGCTGATAGTGAACCCCTATACAAAGCTTGCCATGGAAAGGAGTAAGAAGGATTGAGTAGAAGCAATGGGAAGGCAGGCGTCCGAGAGCTCTACAGCATCTCCATTCCGCTTATCTGAAATTCCCACCAATGAATCTGCATAAGTATCTCTATCCCTTTTATTATTCCTTTTTATTAGAACAATCCAATTATCACTATTACAAATGTTCAATCAGCCTAACTGAGATTTCCAAGGTGACCATAGCTTGCTTCATACCAACAATCTCTGTGGATTCGACCCTTACTCACGTAAGGTTATTACTTGGACGACCCAGTACACTTGCTGGTTAGTTGAACGGAGTTGTGAATTCCAATAAAGAAAACCCCACACAGGTGCTGCCCCTTAGAAGCCTTCATCTCAAAATAAACAGTGTCCTAAGGGTATATTCATACTAAAGCTCAAAAGATAGATTCCATACAAACTTAAGGATGTTGAATCACAATTTCGTCCACCAACTTTCCTAGTTAAGCATGTTGATTCCTTAACACAGCTACTTATGAGTCTTGGCCGTGGCCCTAAGCACTTTGTTTTCCAGTATTACCACCGGATACACAAATGCCACAGACACATGACTGGGTGCGTGAACCTTTTCAGATTGTGACTCAGCTTTGCTAGAGTCCCCAGTTAGAGGTGTCCAGAGCTCTTAAGCACACTCTTTTTGCTTTGGATCACGACTTTAACCACTCAGTCTCAAGCTTTTCACTTGGACCTTCATGACACAAGCACATAGTTAGGGACAGCTTGCTTTAGCCGCTTAGGCCTGGATTTTATTACCTTGGGCCCTCCTATCCATTGATGCTCAAAGCCTTGGATCCTTTTTACCCTTGCCTTTTGGTTTTAAGGGCTATTGGCTTTTTCTGCTTGCTTTTTCTTTTTCTTTCTATTTTTTTTCGCCACTTTTTTTTTGTAAGCTTTTGCTTTTTCACTGCTTTTTCTTGCTTCAAGAATCAATTTCATGATTTTTCAGATCATCAATAACATTTCTCTTTGTTCATCATTCTTTCAAGAGCCAACAATTTTAACACTCATAAACAACAATATCAAAAGACATATGCACTGTTCAAGCATTCATTCAGAAAACAAAAAGTATTGTCACCACATCAATATAATTAAATTAAATTCAAGGATAAATTCGAAATTTATGTACTTCTTGTTCTTTTGAATTAAAACATTTTTCATTTAAGAGAGGTGAAAGATTAATGGATTTTATTCATAGCTTTGAGGCATGGTTACATACTAATGATCATGAAGTAAAGACACAAAACCTAGATAAACACAACATTAAAAACCGAAAAGCAGAAAGAAATAAGAACAAGGAATGAATCCACCTGAGTGAGGGTGGCGCCTTCTTGAAGGTCCAATGGTGCTTTTTGAGCTCCTCTATGTCTCTTCCTTTCTTCTGTTGAATGATTCCTAGTAATTTTGGTGTTTCTACCCTTAGTTGCTTCCAATATTTGTGTGGAGGATAACTTATCCCCTGAGGTATCTCAGGGATCTCTTGATTTGCAGCCACATGTTCTACCACTGAGCTAAGACGGCTTTATATGAGTCTTTCCATCTCCCAAGACTCAGAGGTGGAAGCTTTTGTCTTCCCTTTGAGGTTTCTCTGGCCTTAGGTGCCATTAATGGTAATGGCAAAGCAAAAAAGCTATGCTTTTACCACACCAAACTTAAAATATTGCTCGCCCTCGAGCAAGAGAAGAAAGAAGAGAAGAAGAAGAAGAAGATGAAAATGGAGGTGAGTGAGGGGAGATGGATTCGGCTATATGGGTGGGATTGGGTGGGAAAGAGAAGTTGAATTGTAGAGGTAGGTGGGGTGTATGGGGGAGAGTGGGTAGATGTAGGTGGTAAATGAAAAACAGAAGGGATGACCATGAATGGAAAGAGAGAGGGCGAGGTAGGTGGGGATCCTGTAAGGTCCACAGATCCTGAGGTGTCAAGGAATTCCATCCCTGCACCAAATAGGCATGTAAAATGCCTTTGCACACCATTCTGGCGTTTAAACGCCCATTGGTGCACATTCTGGGCGTTCAACGCCCATGTAAAGCATGTTTCTGGCGTTGAACACCAGTTTGATGCTTGTTACTGGCGTTCAGCGCCAGTTTTTCCTCTCTGGGCACATTCCTGGCGTTCAGCGCCAGAATGTTGCTTGTTTCTGGCATTCAGCGCCAGAATGGTGCTCTGTTCTGGCGTTGAACGCCGGCCAGATGCACCTTACTGGCGTTGAACGCCAGCCCGTGCGTCCTCCAGGGTGAAAAATTTTTTCTTCTGTTTTTGACTCTGTTTTTAATTTTTTCTTGATTTTTTCGTGACTCCTCATGATCATGTACCTAATAAAACACAAAATAACAATAAAACAAAATAAAATACAATTAGATAAATAAAATTGGGTTGCCTCCCAACAAGCGCTTCTTTAATGTCAATAGCTTGACAGTGGCTCTCATGGAGCCACAAGGTGATCAGGTCAATGTTAGTGTAGTCCCAACACCAAACTTAGAGTTTGGATATAGGGACTTAACACCAAACTTAGAGTTTGGTTGTGGCCTCACAACACCAAACTTAGAGTTTGACTGTGTGGGCTCTTCTTGACCTTGAACTGAGAGAAGCTCTTCATGCTTACTCTCTTTTGTCACAGAGGGATGGCCATGTGCCTTAAACACAAGGTAGTCCCCATTCAGTTGAAGGACTAACTCACCTCTGTTGACATCTATCACAGCTTCTGCTGTGGCTAGGAAAGGTCTTCCAAGGATGATGCAATCATCCTCTTCCTTCCTAGTGTCTAAGATTATGAAATCAGCAGGGATGTAAAGGCCTTCAACCTTTACTAACACGTCCTCTACTATTCCATAAGCTTGTCTCAATGACTTATCTGCCAATTGTAATGAGAACAAGGCAGGTTGTACCTCAATGATCCCCAGCTTCTCCATTACAGAGAGTGGCATAAGATTTATCCCTGACCCCAGGTCACATAGAGCTTTTTCAAAGCTCATGGTGCCTATGGTGCAAGGTATTAAGAACTTGCCAGGATCTTGTTTCTTTTGAGGTAGAGTTTTCTGAATCCAAGTATCTAGTTCACTAATGAGCAAGGGAGGTTCACTTTCCCAAGTCTCATTACCAAACAACTTGGCATTCAGCTACATGATAGCTCCTAAATATTGAGCAACTTGCTCTCCAGTCACATCTTCATCCTCTTCAGAGGATGAATAATCTTCAGAGCTCATGAATGGCAGAAGGAGATTTAATGGAATCTCTATGGTCTCTATATGAGCCTCAGATTCCTTTGGATCCTTAATTGGAAACTCCTTCTTGCTTGAAGGACGTCCCAGTAGGTCTTCCTCACTAGGATTTTCGTCCTCCTCCTCCCTTGTGCATTCGGCCACATTGATCACATCAATGGCCTTGCACTCTCCTTTTGGATTCTCTTCTGTATTGCTTGGGAGAATACTGGGAGGAGTTTCAATTACTTTCTTACTCAGCTGGCCTACTTGTGCCTCCAGATTTCTAATGGAGGATCTTGTTTCATTCATGAAACTGAAAGTGGCCTTTGACAGATCAGAGACTATATTGGCTAAATTAGAATTGTTTTGTTCAGAATTCTCTGTCTGTTGCTGAGAAGATGATGGATATGGCTTGCTATTACTTAGCCTATTGCGTCCACCATTGTTAAAGCCTTGTTGAGGCTTTTGTTGATCCTTCCAGGAGAAATTTGGGTGATTTCTCCATGATGGGTTGTAGGTGTTTCCATATGGTTCACCCATGTAATTAACCTCTGCCATGGCAGGGTTCTTAGGATCATAAGCTTCTTCAGAAGCTGCCTCTCTAGTACTGTTGGATGCATGTTGCAATACATTCAGATTTTGAGAGATTATGTTGACCTGTTGAGTCAACATTTTGTTCTGGGCCAATATGGCATTCAGAGCATCAATTTCAAGAACTCCTTTCTTCTGAGGTACCCCATTATTCACGGAATTCCTCTCAGAGGTGTACATGAACTGGTTGTTTGCAACCATGTCAATGAGTTCTTGAGCCTCTTCAGGCGTTTTCTTCAGGTGAATAGATCCACCTGCAGAATGGTCCAATGATATTTTCGAAAATTCAGAGAGACCATAATAGAATATATCCAATAGGGTCCATTCTGAAAACATGTCAGATAGACATCTTTTAGTCAACTGCTTGTATCTTTTCCAAGCTTCATAGAGGGATTCACCATCTTTTTGTTTGAAGGTTTGAACATCCACTCTCAGCTTGCTCAGCTTTTGAGGAGGAAAGAATTTATCTAAGAAGGCAGTGACCAGCTTATCCCAGGAGTCCAGGCTATCCTTAGGCTGTGAATCCAACCATATTCTAGCTCTGTCTCTTACAGCAAAAGGGAAAAGCATGAGTCTATAGACTTCAGGATCAACTCCATTTGTCTTTACAGTCTCACAGATCTGCAAGAACTCAGTTAAAAACTGATAAGGATCTTCAGATGGAAGTCCATAAAACTTGCAGTTTTGTTGCATTAAAGCAACTAGTTGAGGCTTAAGCTCAAAGTTATTGGCTCCAATGACAGGAATGGAGATGCTTCTTCCATCAAACTTGGACGTTGGCTTTGTGAAGTCACCAAGCATTCTCCTTGCATTATTATTATTATTTTCGGCTGCCATCTCCTTCTCTTGTTCGAAAATTTCTGAAAGGTTACCTTTAGAATAATTTAATTTAGCTTTTCTTAATTTCCTCTTCAGAGTCCTTTCAGGTTCTGGATCAATTTCAACAAGAGTGCCTTTTTCCCTGTTCCTGCTCATATGAAGGAGAAGAGAACAAGAAAAGGAAGAGGAATCCTCTATGTCACAGTATAGAGATTCCTTTATGTTAGTAGAAGAAGAAGGGGGTAGAAGAATGAAGAATGATGGATTCGGATTTTTGGATGAAGAGAGGTGAAGAGAAGTGTTAGTAATTAAATAATTAAATAGAAGAAGAGAAGAGAGAGAAGAATTCGAAAATAATTTTTGAAAAAAAAGGATTAGTATTTTCGAAAATTAAAAATGAATTAAAATTGAAATTAAAACTTGAAACAATTAGTTAATTAAAAAGAATTTTTGAAAAAGAGATGAGATATTTTCGAAAATTAGAGAGGGAAAAGTAGTTAGGTGGTTTTGAAAAAGATAACAAACAAACAAAAAGTTAGTTAGTTGATTGAAAAAGATTTGAAATCAAATTTTAAAAAGATAAGAAGATAAGAAGTTAGATAAGATATTTTGAAATCAAATTTTGAAAAAGATAAAATTTTTGAAAAAGATAAGATAAAAGATAAAAAGATTTAATTTTAAAAATTTGAAATTGTTTACTTCACTAACAAGAAACTACAAGATAAGATTCTAGAACTTAAAGATTGAACCTTTCTTAACAAGAAAGTAACAAACTTCAAATTTTTGAACCAATCACATTAATTGTTAGCTAATTTTCGAAAATATGATATAAAGATAAGAAAAAGATTTTAAAAATATTTTGAAAAAGATTTTTGAAATTTTCGAAAAATAGAAAAAAAAATGAAAAAGATATGATTTTTGAAAAAGATTTTGAAAATATAAGATTTTTAAAATTGAAATTTTGACTTGACTTGTAAGAAACAACTAATTTTAAAAATTTTTGACCAAGTCAACCCAAAATTTCGAAAATTTGGAGGAAAATAAGGAAAAGATATTTTTTGATTTTTGAATTTTTAATTATGAGAGAGAAAAACAACAAAAATACACAATGCATG